>NC_081531.1:2574158-2629158 GCF_030273125.1 Centropristis striata | reverse complement strand
CTAACTGTTAGCACATACACACTGTACTGCTACAGAGCTAACTGTTAGCCTGTTAGCACATACACACTGTACTTTCACAGAGCTATCTGTTAGCCTGTTAGCACATACACACTGTACTGCTACAGAGCTAACTGTTAGCCTGTTAGCACATACACACTGTACAGCTACAGAGCTAACTGTTAGCCTGTTAGCACATACACACTGTACTGCTACAGAGCTAACTGTTAGCACATACACACTGTACTGCTACAGAGCTAACTGTTAGCCTGTTGGCACATACACACTGTACTGCTACAGAGCTAACTGTTAGCCTGTTAGCACATACACACTGTTCTGCTACAGAGCTAACTGTTAGCCTCTTAGCACATTCACACTGTACTGCTACAGAGCTAACTGTTAGCCTGTTAGCACATACACACTGTACTGCTACAGAGCTAACTGTTAGCCTGTTGGCACATACACACTGTACTGCTACAGAGCTAACTGTTAGCCTGTTAGCACATACACACTGTACTGCTACAGAGCTAACTGTTAGCCTGTTAGCACATACACACTGTACTGCTACAGAGCTAACTGTTAGCATTTTGCTACTGTGCTACGGCGCTGCTCGTCTCCTCCACCTCGCTACGACACCAGATTGCACTATGAAAGGGCAGAATATCACTTCTTCTTCCCAGGATCACTATGAACGCCTGAAGGTGAAAAGCCGCCACAGATCTTTCCAGAAATATAGCGAGACATTTACCGGACCGAACTATGAAAGGGGCTTATGTTTTGATACCATATGTTACATACAAGTGGTGCTAAATTAGACCTATTCATTTATTTATTAATTTATTTGAGAATGGATTAAAATAAAATCCCAGAGTCGGACACGGAGACCTTCAGAACAGCAGAAACATGTTGTGATCTGGTTTAAAACACTTTTGACATTTTGCAGATTTGAGTATCAACCAGCATCAAATGTCAACATTACTACATAAATAAATGTCCTAATTATTATAATAATAATAATAATAATAATGATGTGTTTGTGTTTCAGGGACTTTGTGGAGCAACATTATGTGTCTCTGAAGAAGTCCAACCCAGATTTCCCGATCCGGATCAGAGAGTGTTCTGGAGTCCAGGCCCGGGTCTGGGCCCGATACGGTCCGTTCCACACGCCACTAACTAACACACAACAATAATAATAACAATAATAAACATATTAATAATAATATGTATCGTTTGTGTTCAGACTTTGGTAAAGAGAGCAGCGTCTCCGTGGAGAACATGTCAGCTGATCAGGTGGCCGGAGCTCTGCAGAGTCTGGCTCAGTCCAAACCCTGAACCCCCCCCCCCTCCTGCTGGAATGGTTCAGTCCAAACATTCTCCTTATTGTAAATGTGTTGATATGAATAAACTCAATGTTATTAATGTCACTCTGCTTCCTGCTGCTTTATATTTATTGTTACAGTTAATTTGACTCATTAAACTGGAGTAAATACATTTACTCAGGTAGAATACTTAAATATTTCCATTTTATGTCACTTTATTCTTCGACTCAGCTACATTTTAAAGGCAGATATTGACATTTTAAGTTACTTTTCAGGTCGAAATTTAACATGCATTTTTTTTATTATTATTATTAAACCTCATAAAAGTATATTAATTAGTTATGCCCTAACGTGAAAAAACTAAAATGCGTCTTACATAAATGCATCAATACAAATAATATAAAATACTTCTTCCACTGTTTTTTTGCAGGATTTTTATTAACAAAGATAATAATTATAATGTTTTTACAGCTCTTTTCTGTCAGCGAGATTCACTAAAACTCAAAAAGTTTACTGACAGTTAAATTTTCTTTAAGTTTTATAATACAATTAAATGAAATAAAAACTGTCAATAATCAAGGATTATTTCCTTTCCTCTGATTATTAATATTAATTTCATTTATTTCACTGATTATTTTCTTGATTAATCTCTCGGTTTAACAAAACACTGAAAATTAAAGTTCCTTTATTGTGATTGTATAAAAACAACAAACAGTGATCAAGATAATGCAATATAAACATATTACCACAAATAAATACATATTAAGGGACAGAACAATAATTTATTAACACAATAGCTTTATTATAAAATATTTCTTATGTTAGACAAAGAAAAGCAGCAAACTCTTATCTGGAAACCTGGAAATTATTTTACTATAATTTCAGATGGTAATAGGATAATATGTCCAAAAAAACATATTCAAAAGACAAAACAAAGTATAATTTGTCCAAAAATGCCACAAAAATCAAATTAGAATACTATGTTGATAATGTTAATAATGTAGTTTGTAAAAAAATAAAAAATCACATTAGTTTTATTATAAATTATTTCTTATGTCGGACAAAAAAAAAAGCAGAAAACTAAAAAAAAATAGTGAAAATAATTTCACTTTTTTGTTGTTTTTTGGTTTTTAGGATTTTTGCTTTTAAAATGATTAAAAACGATGAATTGATTATTAAAACAGCTGCTGGTTGAGTTTCAGTCTCTGAATCCAGTATCAGACTCTTTGTTGCTCTGAGCTTCACGTCTGTTAGAAGTTTGTTTTTATCTTCCTGTTGAGTTTCTCTTCCTGAGTTTTAGATGCTGAATCAGTAAAACTGTTAACAATCAGTTAAAATAAATGAGAAGCTGAGAGAAAGAAACACCAGCTGGACCTGGAGAGCCTTCAGCAGCAGGAGGAGCAGGAGGAGCAGGAGGAGCAGTGGCAGCCGGCGGCCTGCAGGGGGCAGCACCGCTCTGCTCCACAGACTTTATACCGCTTATATCTTCTTTGTGCAGTCACAGCAGAAATAACACTCATATCTGTTGGGTTTAAATATAAAACATGATTATTGTATATAATATAAAGTATATAATATGTAGTATATAATATAGTTTTAGTTGAAAATGTAATAAGTGTAATTAGTAATAAGAAACAAACTGATATTTAACATCTTCTGATATTTTTGAAATTTTGAGATGAAAATGCCAAAACACTCCTTTTTTATACTTTTTATAGTTATTTTGACAGTATTTTTTACTGTAGGATATTAATGCTTTTACCGCAGCAAACTGATATTAAGATCTGACTATGTTTACTTAAATCTACAGATTTTGTTTGTGGTTTTGTATTCCGTAAAATACTGTGAATAATGAATAGACTCTTGTTGTTATACATACAAACAAAAATAATGAATGAATCATAAATGGACTCTGGTTGTTGTACACTATAAAACACAATTTTTTTCCATGTATATATTTGTGTTTTTAAGTATTTTTGTGTGTTTTTTTTATTGTGAATAATGAATTTACCTTTGTTATTATACACACTATAAAACATGTATATATTTGTGTGTTTTTTTTTGTGTTTTCTTTTTTTTCTTTTTTTACTGTGAATAATAAATGGACTCTGGCTCCAGCAGGAGGCGCTGTTATTAACGCCCGAACCGGACGTGACGTCACACCACAACATCGCTCAGTTCCGGTGAAGAAGCTAACCGACTAGCAGCAGAAAAACAAAACAAACAAACAAACAAACACCGTGAGCTCTCTGAGGTGTTGTTGTTGTTGTTGTTGTTGTTGTTGTTGTTCTCCGGCGGGATCCAGCTCCTCCTCAGGCCGAAGGAGAGACACCAAACCCCGCAGAGATGCCTGAGAGTGAGTCCGACCTCCGGAGTCTTTATTAGCTCGATGCTAACACGTTAGCCTCCGTTAGCACCTATTAAACCTGTTAAATAGAATGAGAAATAACCAGATTAAACCTCAAATAAACTTTATTATCATTAATGGAGCGTGTTATTTATATAAAGGCCGAGTCTCTGTCCTTTATAGCGCTCAGTTATCTTAACTTATGCTCCCTATACACCAGAAGACTTTGAAAAGATTTGGAAAGACTCCTGCAAGACTATCAGCTCACATCTAAAGACAAGAGTTGAGAGTTTTTAGTCCCAGTCTAGTCTCACACTGAGATCCTACTAAGACTGTGAATTTTGCAGGATCACTATTTACAAGACTACAACTAGATTTCCTTTAGCATTTTTTACCTACCATGCAATGTTTGTGTGTGCAGTGATTTGTGTTGGAAAAAACAACAACAAAAAGAAGAAGAGAAGACACCAAAATGCCTCACAAAGCTGAAAAAGGATTTCTGTTTTTCTGACATGAAAAGTGACTATTTTACAGTAAAATAGATATAAGGAAGAATAAAGGAAAGGAAACTGTAGAAAAGAATTCATGATATACATTTATGTCCTATTTAATTATTTGTTTAATAAGAATAATTATACTTATCAGCTCTATCAACTTTCATTTAGTTAATCACGCATTCATCATCAATTATTTATTACTTATTTATGTATACATTTATTTATACATTTTAACTGGGTCTCCTTACTGTTCTCTTTACTAAGAAACAGCGCCCAAAATCCCGCTTGTGGCCATAAATATATGACATCTCTATATTTGTATTTAGGATTAAGCTTACTAACATTATTGTGATGTAACTTTTTCCTGTCGAAGTGGTTTTACTGGCCGGTCTGGACCCGCTCATCTATTGGTTGGTGATTGTGTTCCGTCACTGCGACTTGCGATCATATCAAACACGTTTGATATGATCCAAACCAAAGACTAGTTAAAGACTGATATGAAACAGAGCAGATTACTACCTTACACTTAACGATCGGGATGACGGGAGCGCTGTGACTCCAGTAAGACTCCTAGATTTACTAAAGACTTTCAGTTTTTAGTCTGAGACTGGGGAAATCGTTTGGTGTAAGCCCAGCATTAGACTCTTTAAATCACACCAGACTCTGTTCACATGTTCACTCATTTAAAGTCAGACACAAGATTAAACATCTGCTTTAATCATCAGTGATTTAAAGTCACTATAACTGTATTTAAGTACTTATTCAAGGTACTTGTACTTTAGTATTTGCGTCTACTAGATGTCAGAGATGAATATGGTAGTTTTTACTGGACTAAACTCCTCTAAAAATGTTTGTAAACGTTATTTTAGTCATTTATTTCCCCCCTTTAATAATACTAATTTGTGTTATATTATATTTGTATTTATTTATTTGCACCATGAGAAAAGACGATTTTAAAGAAAACAGAAATGAAACAAGAATAGTAAGTAGGGGAGAGGTTAAAAAACCCTACATGGGCTTATAAAAAGCACCTCCCCAAGAAATATACAAAAATTAAAAAATGAGAGAAAGCAACAACAAATAACAACAAAAAAGAAATCAATACAAGTGTCATTTTATAGCACACACACAAAAAAAGTCAGAAATAAAAACATGGGTGTGTATAAAGGTAAAATAATTGTATTTGAGTGTATAAGAGATAATGATCCAATGACAACTAGACTGGAAAAGAAACAATTAGAAGTCTTGATTTAACATTTAAGCTTTCAGTCTTAATTTAAATGGAGCCTCTGTAAGCAAAATAAAAAGAGTTTGTGTAGTAAATGAAGTTTATAATTTATTATATTATTATGTGTCTTGTGTTGTAAGAATGGAGCTGAGAGTCACTGTAAAGAATTCATGAAAAGATTTGGGCAGCAAGTGGGAAAGATGAATATATTTATAACTAAATATGCATGATTGAAGTTTATTAATATCGTAAACTGACAATATATGAAGTTGTACTTCTTCCCGTATCTGAGCAGTAACGTGTGTTCTCTGTGTTCAGCTGAGAGTTATTCCAACCCGCTGGCTCCTGAAGGCCACGAGGTGGACGACCACAGAGCTGCTGCTCAGTGAGTATTAGTACACTGTGTACTACATGTCATCCTGTACTCTGTGTATTACTCTGTACTGTGTGTGTGTGTGTACTAACATGTTTGTGTGTCTCTTCAGGTCCAAACTGACCAACGATGACTTCAGGAAGCTGCTGATGACGCCGAGGGCGACGCCGTCCTCGGCCCCGCCCTCCAAGTCCAGACACCATGAGTGAGTGAAAAAACACCACGATGATGAAGAAACAGCGATTTATATTTATTTTAAACGTCGTCATGTTTCAGGACAAAAAGTCGTAATGGTTCCAGACCAAAAGCTGTAATTTTTTTAGGCTAAAAGTCGTAATGTTTTGAGAATGAAATGTCATGTTTGGAGACTGAAATTCGTAATGTTTCGCGACTGAAAGCTCTCATATTTTTGGACAAAAAGTCGTCGTGTTTCGATACCGAAAGTCGGAATATTTTGAGACCGAAGGTTTTAATGTTTTGAGGCTAAAAGTCGTGATGATTCGTGGCTAAAAATCTGTGTTTCTCAACTTAGTCGTAATGTTTTGACGTAATTTATTTATAATGATAATGATTTTCTCTCCCAGAATGCCCCGGGACTACAACGAGGATGAAGATCCTGCAGCGAGGAGGAGGAAGAAGAAGAGGTGAAGTTATGGATCACACAGGTTGATCAAAGTTGATCTGATCATGTTATTGTTTATTAATCTGTTTGTTTGTTTGTCTTTAGTTACTATGCTAAGCTACGTCAGCAGGAGATGGAGCGAGAGAGAGAGCTGGCTGAGAAGTACCGAGACCGAGCGAGAGAGCGGCGAGACGGAGTCAACAAGGACTACGAGGAGACGGAGCTGATCAGCACCACCGCTAACTACAGAGCCGTGGGACCCACAGCTGAGGCGTGAGTAATGCTAAGCTAACAGGACGACTAGCCAACAGTACAGAGGGCTAACATGCTAAGCTAACAGTAAATGTGTTTCAGAGATAAATCTGCTGCGGAGAAACGTCGTCAGCTGATCCAGGAGTCCAAGTTCTTGGGAGGTGACATGGAGCATACTCACTTGGTGAAAGGTCTGGACTTCGCTCTGCTGCAGAAGGTCAGAGTTCACAACGGATACGCTACATGTTAGCATATTAGCATTAATGCGTTAAAGTCATTTGTAGCAGTTTGTTAGGAGATACAAACAAATAGCTGTTATTAATTGTTTGTGTGTGTTCCAGGTGTTTCGAGGCTAAAATTTGTTATGTTTAAAAAAAAAGTCGTAATGTTTTAAGGCTAGAAGTCGTAATGTTTCGTGACTAAAAGTAATAATATTTAAAATCTAAAAGTCGTAATGTTTTAAGGCTAGAAGTCGTAATGTTTCGTGACTAAAAGTAATAATATTTAAAATCTAAAAGTCATAATGTTTTAAGGCTGGAAGTCGTAATGTTTCGTGACTAAAAGTAATAATATTTAAAATCTATAAGTCGTAATGTTTTGAGGCTAAGAGTTATGTATAGAGGCTAAAACTCGTAATGTTTCGAGACCAAAAGTCATAATGTTTTGAGTCTGAAACACGTAACTTTTCAAGGCTAAGAGTCGTATTGTTTTGACACTAAAATTCGTAATGTTTTGGGACTATAAGTCGTAATGTATTGAGGCAAAAAGTCGCAACGTTTAGAGGCTAAATTTTGTAATGTTTGTAGCAGTTTGTTACAAGATACACACAAACAGCTGATATTAATTGTGTGTGTGTGTGTGTGTGTGTGTGTGTGTGTGTGTTCCAGGTGAGAGCTGAGATCACCAGTAAAGAGAAAGAAGAAGAAGACATGATGGAGAAAGTTCAGAAGGAGGCAAAGTATGAAACCAGATTTTATTCATTGTGCTGATTTATAAAACTGTTTATAACATAAAACATTTCTCATAGAAAATAATCGAAAACGACGTGAAAAGAGCTCAGAAACAGCTCACTTTAAAGCTCTACCACGTCACTGTACTTTAACGTAGAAAAGTGTTTTAAAGTTTAGAAGTGTCATAAGACTTCAGACTTAATTCGGCCGAATGTGCATTTTGATCCCCTGCACACTTTTCACGAAATCACAGTTTATAATGGGTGTGTATTGGACTGAATGTTCAGAGCTGGAGTGGATGACATCACAGCTAGAGTGGAGAGAGGCTGGGACATTTTCTGAAACTTTCCTGAAAAACCTGTGCTGGTTCCCACAACTTTCACTCTTCATAAATCATTTTTATAACAGATTGTAGAGAAAGCTGTGTGCAATCCATTAAATTATCTTTCTCAGCTATTTGATTTTGTCAGCCCCTCCCCTAGAAACAAATACTAATTAATTATACAATGTAGTTTAATTTGGTTAATAATATCCTAATGAATTCTTCGTATAAAGATCAAATTCTGTTCAAAATTAGCTTTCTGTGTGTCTGACCTTTGACCTCTCTGTCTGTCTGTTTGTCAGGAAAGACGTGGAGCCGGAGGAAAAGATTGAGTTTAAGACTCGTCTTGGTGAGTCTGATCAGTGGATCTGATGATGATAATATAATAAACTCATAAACTAAAGTTTTTATGCTGTGGTAAAATGTTTATTTTTCAAGAAAAATCGGAACATTTCCAGGTTTAAGTTGTTATTCTTACCGAAAGTCGTAATGTTTTGAGACTGAAAGTCGTAATGTTTAGAGACCGAAAGTCGTAATATTTTGAGACCGAAAGTCGTAATGTTTTGAGACCGAAAGTCGTCGTGTTTTGAGACCGGAAGTCGCAATATTTTGAGACCGAAAGTCGTAATGTTTTGAGACTGAAAGTTGTAATGTTTTGAGACCGAAAGTCGTAATATTTTGAGACCGAAAGTCGTCATGTTTTGAGACCGAAAGTCGTCATGTTTTGAGACCGAAAGTCGTCATGTTTTGAGACCGAAAGTCGTCGTGTTTTGAGACGAAAGTTATTTTTGGAATATTGTAATATAGATTCCTTAAAACATCTAAATTTTTGACACTATTCCAGTTAAAATTGAACTTGTCAGAAGTCTTTATTCTTAAACAGCCTCCTGGTGTCTCACCTCCCTCAGGTAGGAACATCTACCGCGTGGTGTTCAGGACGGGTCAGGTGGAGCGCAACGAGCTCTTCCTGCCCGGCCGGATGGCGTACGTGGTCGACCTGGACGACGAGTTCACCGACACCGACATCCCCACCACTCTGATCCGCAGCAAAGCCGACTGTCCCAGTATGGAGGTACTGACCATTTCCTGTTACATCACAAACATAAGATTATTAACACCATGTGACTGTCTGTCTGTCGTTTACGTTATTAACGTCTGTCTGTTGTTTACGTTATTAACGTCTGTCTGTTGTTTACGTTATTAGCGTCTGTCTGTTGTTTACCTTATTAACGTCTGTCTGTTGTTTACCTTATTAACGTCTGTCTGTTGTTTACTTTATTAACGTCTATCTGTTTGTGACTCAGGCTCAGACGACTCTGACCACGAACGACATCGTGATCTCGAAGTTGACGCAGATCCTGTCGTACCTCCGACAGGGAACACGACACAAGAAGATCAAGAAGAAGGACAAAGGTAACTTTATTTACACCTCCTTCTGCTCCCTGATTGGTCCATATTCTCTGTGTGTCGGCGGGATTTATCAAATACTGATTCCAAAAAAAGTTGGGACGCTATCTAACATGTAGATAAATCAGAATGTGATAATCCTTTGGGACATGTTTTAACTGAAAACTGAACAAAGACAAAATATTTATTCAAGTTGCTAATGTTGTTTTTGTAAATATAAACTCTATTTCGAGACCAAAAGTCGTTATTTTTCAACACCAAAAGTCGTAATCTTAAGAGGCCAAAATCGTAACTTTCTAGGCTAAAACTCGTAAATGTTTCGAGATCAAACGTCATTTTTGACGGCTAAAAAATCTCAATGTTCCAAGACCAAAAGTTATAAGATTTTGAGGCCAAAAGTCGTAGTATTTCAATGCTAAAACTTGTAATGTTTCAAAGCTACATGTCGTAATGTTTGGAGGCTAAATGTCGTATTTAAAATCTAAAAAGATCATAGTATTTCGAGACTTAAAATCATAGTATTTTGAAACTTAAAATCATAGTATTTCGAGACTTAAAATCATAGTATTTCGAGACTTAAAATCATAGTATTTCGAGACTTAAAATCATAGTATTTCGAGGCTTAAAATCATAGTATTTCGAGACTTAAAATCATAGTATTTCTCAACTAAAAGTGGTCGAAAGTTTGAGGCTAAATGTCGTGATTGTTTTATGCTAAAAGTCGTAATGTTTTGAGACCAAAAGTTGTAGTATTTGAAATCTAGAAATGGACGTTTTTCGAGAATAAAAATCATAATCTTTCGAGGCTAAATGTCTTAATCTTTCGAGACTAAAAATCGTAGCATTTAAAGACTAAAGATCATAATATTTAGTGGATATGTGGATAATTGTGTTTGTGTTTCAGGTAAACTGGACGATAAACGAGCTCCTGAAGCCGATCTGAGGTCAGTAAACAACAACAACAACATCTTCTTCTTCTTCTTCTTCTCCTCTGAATGTTTCTCTGCATCACGCTGTCTCTGTTTGTGTTTCAGTATCTTTGAGGACATCGGGGACTACATCCCGTCCTCCAGCGCGTCCTCCAAACCTCCCAAAGACAAAGACAGACACAGAGAGAGAGACAGGGAGAGAGACAGAGAGAGAGACAGGGAGAGGGAGAGAGAGAGGGAGAGAGAGGACGACACCAAGAGCAGGAGACACACTTACTTTGAGAAACCACGAGTAGACGAGCACCAGGTCAGACACAACTCATTATCTCCATTATTATTGTTATTATCGTTGTTATTATTGTCTAAAACTTGTCTGTCTGTGTCTTCAGGTCCTGGAGGTGGATACAGGTAAATATCTTTATTAATTTCTTGTTAAAACAACATCAGATGTTTTTCTTCAGACAGATAATAAACTGAACAAAACAAATATAACTTGATGTATAATTATATATATATAATTTTCAGAGCTGACAATTATAATTACATAACAATTATTACAGCATTTCAAGCACATAAAAGGCAATGTTAAAAGTATTAAACAACCTGACGTTATTAATGTGTCCGTGTCCGGCAGGTCCTGGATCAGTCCGAGAGCAGATCAAGATGATCAATGAGAAGTTTGCAGGAGCAGCAGGCAGCCAGTGGCCGGGACAGGAACCATATCCTTCTGTTATATACTCATCTTATACTTGCATATTATTTATTATACCTTAATATTTTCAGGCCAAAAGTCATCATGTTTTGAGGCGAGAAGTCGTAAAGTTTCAGGTCTAAAATCTGTAACGTTTCAAGGCTAAACATTGTTATGCAGTAATCTTATACTTAATATATGATACCTTTATGTTTCAAGATTAAAAGTCGTAATGTTCTGAGTCTAAAAGTCTTAAGGTTTCAAGGTGAAAACTTGTAATTTCGAGGCTAAAAGTCGTAATTTTCAAGGCTAAAAGTCATAATGTTTCAAGGCGAAAAGTCGTAATGTTTAGAGGCTATAACTTGTAATGTTTCGAGGCTAAAAGTCGTAAGGTTTCAAAGCTAAAAGTCGTAATGTTTTGAGGCTAAAAGTCGTGATGTTTCGAAGCTAAAAGTCGTAAGGTTTCAAGTTAAAACGCGATATTTCGAGGCTAAAAGTCGTAATGTTTAGAGGCTAAAAGCCGTAATGTTTCGAGGCTAAAAGTCGTAATGTTTAAATGTGTCGAGGCTAAGAGTCGTAAGGTTTCAAAGCTAAAAGTCGTAATGTTCCGAGGCTAAAAGTCGTAATGTTTCGAGGCTAAAAGTCGTAATGTTTAAATGTTTAAAGGCTAAAAGTCGTAAGGTTTCTAAGCTAAAAGTCGTAATACAGTCATCTTATACCTATATATTATACATTATACCTTTTATAACTGACCTAATACTTTAATATTAAATCCAACTTTACTGTAAGACACTCAGAGTGTGTAACTGTACACAGGAGTACTGTATTAATCCTTGACCGGTCTGAACTGGTTCCTCGAGGAGGGACGGGAAGGAGCAGCTGGGAGATTTCTTCGGAGGGTCGAACTCGTACGCCGAGTGTTACCCTGCTACGTAAGAATCACACAGTACAACACACACACATATATAAATACTCAGTACTATATGTATTAGTACTTTAAACCTGTGTTTGTGCAGGATGGACGACCTGGCTGTGGACAGTGACGAGGAGGTGGACTACAGTAAGATGGACCAGGTAACTACAACTCCCAGCATGCACCACTCGGCTAAATCCATCGTTCAGTTCAAACCGCGACTCCTTACCGTAAACTCTAAATCTTTAAGATGTTTAAGAGTTTATTCAGGTGATTATCATTGATATGCATTGTATAATTTATAAAAGTAGTCATATTTAAATAAAACAGTTTTAGGTATTAGTAGTACTGTGAGGAACACAGACTGCAGGTTTATAAATAAGTTTTAACTAGAAATTCATTTAAATTAAACTTACTGTACTCAATGATAATAATTATAATAAAAATTATTAGTAGAAGTATTTTTGTTAATGTTTCCTGCAGGATGAAAGATAAATTGTTGTAAATGTGTTTCAGTGGAGCTGCAGCAGAGGGCGCTGTTCCACTGTGTTCTCTCTTACAGTTTCACTGGATCACACTGAAACGTTTCGAGGCTGAAATTCATAATGTTTCGAGGCTAAAAATTGTAATGTTTCAAGGCTAAAAGTCGTAATATTTTGAGGCTAAAAGTCGTAATATTTTGAGGCTAAAAGTCATAATGTCTCAAGGCTAAAAGTCGTAATATTTTGAGGCTAAAATTCGTAATGTCTCAAGGTTAAAAATCGTAATGTTCCGACGCTGAAATTCCTAATGTTTCGAGGCAAAAAAATTTAATGTTTCAAGGCTAAAAGTCGTAATATTTTGAGGCTAAAAGTCGTAATATTTTGAGGCTAAAAGTCATAATGTCTCAAGGCTAAAAGTTGTAATATTTTGAGGCTAAATGTCGTAATGTCTCAAGGTTAAAAATCGTAATGTTTCGAGGCGAAAAGTTGTAATGTTTCGACGCTGAAATTCAAAATGTTTCGAGGTGAAAAACCGTAATGTTTCGACGCTGAAATTCCTAATGTTTCGAGGCCAAAAAATTTAAGGTTTCAAGGCTAAAAGTTGTAATGTTTCGAGGCTAAAAGTTGTAATGTTTTGCAGCTAAAAGTCGTAATGTTTTGAGGTTAGAAGTTGTTATACAGTCATCTTATACTTATATATTTTGAGACCAAAAGTCGTAATGTTTCGAGGCTAAAAGTCGTAATGTTTTGAGGTTAAAAGTCGTAATGTTTCAAGGCTAAATGAATATTTAACAATATAGCCAAACTGAAAAGTCTTGATTTTTAATTAAAATGATTTCTTTTTTAATGTCTGTAATATTCCTGGTTCTAATGTGATTGTGTGTGTGTGTGTGTGTGTGTGTCCAGGGTAATAAGAAGGGTCCTCTGGGTCGCTGGGACTTCGACACTCAGGAGGAATATTCAGATTACATGAACAACAAGGAGGCGCTGCCCAAGTACGTGTGTTTATGTTCCCTCAGTGTTGACTGACAGGCACAGCAGCCTGCTGGTTTCTGCTGCTGCTTCGTGTGTTGATGATGAAGTTTGTCCCTGCAGGGCTGCCTTCCAGTACGGCATCAAGATGTCTGAAGGCAGGAAGACTCGCCGCTTCAAAGAGACCAATGAGAAGGCAGAGCTGGACCGACAGTGGAAGAAGATCAGCGCTGTGAGTCTAGATTTATATTTTCTTTGTTTATAATAATATGAGAATATGCTGTAAATGAACATTCAGAAGTATCAGATGCACTGACTGCACTGCTTAAACAAGCTGGGAGGGTAAATGTAAATTATAGAAAAATATAGAAACACTCCACCATCTAACTACTTTTAATTTGAAAATAACAACAACATTTGGGGCCAGTGGAAGCTTTATCATCTGTGGCTTTTATCTTGAAAATACAGCCTTTTTCCAGGGCCCCATGGTAAATTCTTGTCACCGTCTAAAGCTTTTATTTTGAAAATACAGTCTTGTCCAGGGCCCCCTGTTGAGTGTTACCATCTACGGCTTTTATTTTGAAAATCCAGCCTTGTCCAAGGCCCCCTGTTGTACTTGTTATCACTTGTGGCTTTTATTTTGAAAATCCAGCCTTGTCCAAGGCCCCCCTGTTGAACGTTTGTGACCATCTAGGGCTTTTATGTTGAAATTCTAGCCTTAAATATAAAAATAAAACAAACTTTTGAAGACAAAAACATAAAAATGATAAACAAACAAACAATCTTTCTGTTTCAGATCATCGAGAAGCGGAAGAAGATGGAGGCTGATGGGTGAGTGTTTCCTGTTTCCTGTTTCCTGTCGGCTCAGCCAATCAGAGGAGAGCATGTTTGTAAACAGTAAACTTTGTGTTTTTGTTTCAGGGTCGACGTGAAGAGACCAAAATACTGAAGACGCCTCTCTGCTGTCCAACACCATCAATACTGATCAGCTATCGATCAGTTTAAACCTGATTCTGTAGTTTTTAGCTTCATGGAAACAATTTAAAGTGAAACAACCTGAAACCTGATGTTATTGATACGTTTGTGAAATGTGATGTTATTGATTAGTTTGTGATTTCTGATGTTATTGAATCATTAAACATCAATAAAACTGATTATGATCACAGATTGTTCTTCACCACACACTCAATGATGTCATCAAATTCTAACAAATAAAGTTTACGCGTCTTCGTTCCGTCCAATCAGGAGTCAGTTACAGCTGTCAATCAAGACGTCACAGTCTCGATTTATCAATCAAATAACTAATTAAAACCAAACTGATCAGAAAAACCAACACTTGAACAAACAACTTAATGTTTCAAGACTGAAAGTCGTAATTGTTTGAGGTTAAAAGTCGTAATTGTTTGAGGCTAAAAGTCGTAATATTTATGAAGTTATGATGTTTCGAGGGAAAACGGTGTCATGTTGGAAGCCTAAAAAATCGCAAAGTTCCAAGACCGAAAATTCTGATATTTTGAGACCAAAAGTCGGAATGTTTTGATGAAAAAAGTCGTAATGTTTTGACGCAAGAAGTCGTATAGTTTTTCTAGACTAAAAGTGGCCGGAAGTCGTAATGTTTCGTGGCTTGTAGAACCTGATAATGTGATAAAAATCTGCACTTGAGTCCATTGAAAATGTACTAAAACCTGATAATGTAATAACTTCCCGATAATGTTTCGAGGCTAAAAGTCAGTTACAGCTGTCAATCATGACGTCACAGCCCAATTTATGGGATCAAATAACGAATTGAAACCAAAGTGATCAGAAAAATGAACAGCAGAACAGCTCTACTGGCTCATTAGCTACTAACATGGAGGGGGCGGGGCTTATTCAGGCCGAAGTTTGTTTATCAGCTAATTAATTAAGAGGCGTTCGTTCTAATTAAACTGGAGATCCTCGGTGAAATTAAAGTGTGTGTGTGTGTGTTATTAAGGCGTGTTTGTACTAATTAGTGTTTGTTGATCTCGTTAAGGAGCTGCTGTTGTTCACGAGTCGTTAAGCTCGTTATCTTCCAGCTCCTCGTTAAGAGATCAAACTGTTGGTGTTTGTTGTTGTTGACGGACAGCTGGACTTATTAATGCTGCTGAATTAGCATCAACAGCTAACGAGTGTTTGTTAATTATCCCGAGTGTGTGTGTGTGTGTGTGTGTGTGTGTTGACGGACAGCTGGACTGATGATGAATATTCAGATGTGGATGTTTCTGAAGATGTTAACGAGCGGCTAACGAGGCCTCAGAGCTCCGCCCACCAGCGGCTCCGACAGGAAGTTGATTTGACATCAAAGACTGAAAGTTTGTTTTTGTTTTTGGCTTTAATTTGATGAATATTTAATATTCAGGACAAGGCAGCAGGAAACTTTACAATTTATTTAGAAAGATAAAACTTGTCTTTAATCCTTTTAAAGAAATATACCTCATAGAAATGTAAATATATATATATTTGTCTGTTATTAACTGGAATATTAATGAGCTTCACATTTATAAATTATGTCATAATAATGTATAAATACATATTTCTCTGAAAGTCTTTTGTTCGACACGCTCGCTCTGATTGGTCGACTTCTGTGTCGTCTCGCTCCGTTGGTCACATTCATCACAGTGACAGCCGGAGCCGACCAATCAGAGCACACACACACACACACACACACACACTTATATGGTGTGTGTGTGTGTGTCAGCGAGGCGCTGAAGCCAAAAGGTGACCCAACGTTCTCATTTACTTAACTGGGTCGCTGCAGGAAGAAAGGTGTGTGTGTGTGTGTGTGTGTGTGTGTGTGTGTGTGTAAACTGGGCTGAAACACAGCGGGTTAATGTCACGACACAATTCACACCTCCATCCATCACACACACACACACACACACACACTGTAACATTCAGCTGTATTGGAGTTAAATGTGACCTTTATACATAGAGATTGATTTAGTTCCAGTTTTAACTTTCTGTGTGTGTGTGTGTGTGTGTGTGTCAAAGGGAGAGAATGAGTGTAAACTATGATTTTTTTGGGGGGTAAAAAAAAAGAAGAAGAAGAGGAAGTTGTTCTCTCAACACTCAAACAAAAAGCAGAGAAACCTTATCATCTTGGGCTTTTATTTTGAAAAACCAGCCTTTTCCAGGGCTCCGTGTCACACCCTGTAACCATTTAGGGCATTTATTTTGAATTTTACCACTGTCTTTGGCCCCGTGTTGAACTCGTTAGCAATTTTGGCTTTTATTTTGAAAATCCAGCCTTTTTCAGGGCCCCGTGGTGAATCCTGTAACCATTTAGGGCTTTTATTTTGAAATTTTACCACTGTCTTTGGCTCCTGCACTGTTGAGCTTGTTAACATGTGTGACTTTTATTTTGAAAATCCAGCCTTTTCCAGGGCCCCGTGGTTAATCCTGTAACCATTTAGACTTTTATTTTTAAATTTCACCATTGTCTTTGGCCCCTGCCCTGTTGCACTTGTTACCACTTGTGGCTTTTATTTTGAAAATCCAGCCTTTTCAGGGCCCCGTGGTGAATCCTGTAACCATTTAGGGCTTTTATTTTGAAATTTTACCACTGTCTTTGGCTCCTGCACTGTTGAGCTTGTTAACACGTGTGACTTTTATTTTGAAAATCCAGCCTTTTCCAGGGCCCCGTGGTAAATCCTGTAACCATTTAGGGCTTTTATTTTTAAATTTCACCATTGTCTTTGGCCCCTGCCCTGTTGCACTTGTGGCTTTTATTTTGAAAATACAGCCTTTTCAGGGCCCCGTGGTAAATCCTGTAACCATTTAGGGCTTTTATTTTGAAATTTTTCCACTGTCTTTGGCCCCTGCCTTGTTGAACTTGTTACCACTTGTGCCTTTTATTTTGAAAATCCAGCCTTTTCCAGGGCCCCGTGGTAAATCCTGTAACCATTTAGGGCATTTATTTTGAAATTTTACCATTGTCTTTGGCCCCTACCTTGTTGAACTTGTTACCACTTGTGTCTTTTATTTTGAAAATCCAGCCTTGTCCGAAGCCCCCTCTTGAACTCCTGTTACATAGACGTGTTTAGTTTTAGTGTTCCAGTGACCGTGTTGGTCTCAATCTCTAGTTTCAAGTCTTCCTCAAGACAATATGATGTTAATGTGTAAATAATGATCCAGTTTAAAAGAAAATAGATAATTTGGGGGCGTGGCTACCTTTGATTGACAGGTCAGATGTATTAAAAGACACTGCAAATTGTTTATTTTTCCTCAGTGTGACGAAAATGACGACCGCAAACATAAATTATAACAATAAACAACAAAAGTTTTCTTCTTTTTACTGTTTCAGGTTTTATTTTCTGAAAACCAACAAACAAAAACATGATACAGATAAAGTTATAATTATTTAAACAGATTAATGAAAGAAAAAAACAGGTCACATGACTTTATTTCAAAGTTTAAAACCTTTTATAAATCTCGTTGCAGCAGAAGTTTCATCGTTTAAACCTTAAAGTTTTTGTTTGAAGTTAAAGCATCAAAGTTTAGAAAATCAATAATCTGATCTGCAGTCGTTCTGATTTTTTAAAATCACAAAGTTCAGGTTCTCTTTAGAACCCTGATACAAACAGGAGAACCCCCCGTATTTACATTTAAAAACGAATAATAATTAAACACTGTACAGTTTATTGAGCCTCGTTATGAAACATCTGACCACGCCCACTCTGTGATGTCACTGTTGAATTTGGGAATTTAAAGTTTTAAACATCAGCAACAACAACAACAGGACATGACTCGTTAAGAGTCAGAACTCGTTAAGAGTCAGAACTCGTTAAGGGTCAGAACTCATAAAGGGTCAGAACTCGTTTAGAGTCAGAACTCGTTAAGGGTTAGAACTCGTTAAGAGTCAGAACTCGTTAAGAGTCAGAACTCGTTTAGGGTCAGAACTTAATAGTCAGAACTCAAAGGATAATAACTCGTTAAGAGTCAGAACTCGTTAAGAGTCAGAACTCGTTTAGCGTCAGAACTCGTTAAGAGTCAAAACTCGTTTAGAGTCAGAACTCGTTAAGGGTTAGAACTCGTTAAGAGTCAGAACTCGTTAAGAGTCAGAACTCGTTTAGCGTCAGAACTCGTTAAGAGTCAAAACTCGTTTAGAGTCAGAACTCGTTAAGAGTCAGAACTCTTTAAGGGTCAGAACTCGTTAAGAGTCAGAACTCGTTAAGGGTCAGAACTCGTTAAGAGTCAGAACTCTTTAAGGGTCAGAACTCGTTAAGAGTCAGAACTCGTTAAGAGTCAGAACTCGTTTAGGGTCAGAACTCGTTAAGAGTCAGAACTCGTTAAGAGTCAGAACTTGTTTACAGTCAGAACTCGTTAAGGGTCAGAACTCGTTAACAGTCAGAACTCGTTAAGAGTCAGAACTCGTTTACAGTCAGAACTCGTTTAGGGTCAGAACTTAATAGTCAGAACTCAAAGGATAATAACTCGTTAAGAGTCAGAACTCGTGAAGAGTCGAAACTTGTTTAGTCAGAACACGTTTAGAGTCAGAACTCGTTATGGTTCAGAAGTCGTTAAGTCAGAACTCGTTAAGAGTCAGAACTCGTCGTTCTGTTACTCGTTTCATCAAGAATCCTGACAAATAAACAGTAGTAGTACTCCTGCAGGTACTACCAGTACTATGACATCACTTCAAACTACTAAACATGAAACAAAGTTTTACAGCAGTAAAGAAACATTAAACAGGTGTGACTCCGCCCCCTACAGGTTCAGGTGCAGCAGGGGGCGGGGCTAACAGGAGTCCTCCTCTGATGACATCACAGTTGATATTTAAACTCCGCCCCCTTTCTTGTTAATATTAAAAATAAAAATAATTAAGAACAGGAAGCAGAAAGAGGTGACTGATTCAGTTCTTTTGTTTTGTTTTGTTGTCGTGGAAACGTCGTTTTTTAGGAGCTCCGCCTCCTCGTCCTCCTCGTCTTCATCAGGTCAGAACATCAGCGGTTGTTTGTTGAACAGTTTATTTTCTGCAGAAAAACAAAAAGTTTACATTTTGAATCAGAAAAAGTCCAAATGTTTCAGTTTAATCATACTTAAGACGTTTATTTAGCTTTTCAGAATAAAAGCCTCTGACTGTAGCTGGAAGATACGAACGCACACACACACACACACACACACACACACACACACACACACACACAGACCACTGCTTTGATGAATGAATCTTATTATCATGTCACACACACACACACACACACACACACACACACACACACAGTGATTCCTGTTGTGTAAACAGTTTGTGTGTGTGTGTGTGTGTGTGTGTTCTGCTGTGTGGTCTGTGATTGTTTTTCTTGAATCAATTTCACAGTCCACACACACACACACACACACACACACACACACACACACACACAGACTGAACACATTATTTAAAGTGACAGAGACTTTTGTTTTCATCTTGTTATTATTTTATTATTTGATCCATTCATTCAGTCAGAAAATATCCTCTTAGTTTATTATTTATAAATAATATATAAAACGAAACACAGAAGGTAAATAAGTATTTGTTGTTGTTGTTGTTGTTGTTGTATTTACCTTGAGCTGCTGAGTTTTCCTGCTGTTTGTTCTCCAGTTCGCTCTCTGGAATCACTGCAACACAAACACACTGTTAGTTTAAGTTTTCTAGTAGAAGAAGAGGAGTACAGACATTAATGGAGTAGAAGAAGAGGAGTACAGACATTAATGGAGTAGAAGAAGAGTACAGACATTAAAGGAGTAGAAGAAGAGGAGTACAGACATGAATGGACTAGAAGAGGAGTACAGAAATTAAAGGAGTAGAAGAAGAGGAGTACAGACATTAAAGGAGTAGAAGAAGAGGAGCACAGACATTAAAGGAGTAGAAGAAGAGGACTACAGACATTAAAGAAGTAGAAGAAGAGGAGCACAGACATTAAAGGAGTAGAAGAAGAGGAGCACAGACATTAAAGGAGTAGAAGAAGAGCAGTACAGACATTAAAGAAGTAGAAGAAGAGGAGCACAGACATTAAAGGAGTAGAAGAAGAGGAGTACAGACATTAAAGGAGTAGAAGAAGAGGACTACAGACATTAAAGTAGAAGAAGAGGAGCACAGACATTAAAGAAGTAGAAGAAGAGGAGCACAGACATTAAAGGAGTAGAAGAAGAGGTAGTTTACCTATGAGCGCCCGCTCCACCTGCTCTCTCCTCCTCGACTCGAAGTCTAACGCCTCCTGCAGCTTCCTCTTCGCCTTCTTCTCCTTCTTCAGCCTCCTCTGGATCGCCACTGACAACCACAGACCATAATAATATCACAACCACAGACCATAATAATATCACAACCACAGACCATAATAATATCAACTACAGACCATAATAATATCACAACCACAGACCATAATAATATCACAACCACAGACCATAATAATATCACAACTACAGACCATAATAATATCACAACCACAGACCATAATAATATCACAACTACAGACCATAATAATATCACAACTACAGACCATAATAATATCAACTACAGACCATAATAATATCACAACCACAGACCATAATAATATCACAACTACAGACCATAATAATATCACAACTACAGACCATAATAATATCAACTACAGACCATAATAATATCACAACCACAGACCATAATAATATCACAACTACAGACCATAATAATATCACAACTACAGACCATAATAATATCAACTACAGACCATAATAATATCACAACTACAGACCATAATAATATCACAACTACAGACCATAATAAGATCAACTACAGACCATAATAATATCACAACTACAGACCATAATAATATCACAACTACAGACCATAATAATATCAACTACAGACCATAATAATATCACAACCACAGACCATAATAATATCACAACCACAGACCATAATAATATCACAACTACAGACCATAATAATATCACAACCACAGACCATAATAATATCACAACTACAGACCATAATATCAACTACAGACCATAATAATATCACAACCACAGACCATAATAATATCACAACTACAGACCATAATAATATCACAACTACAGACCATAATAAGATCAACTACAGACCATAATAATATCACAACCACAGACCATAATAATATCACAACTACAGACCATAATAATATTAACTACAGACCATAATAATATCACAACTACAGACCATAATAATATCACAACTACAGACCATAATAATATCACAACTACAGACCATAATAATATCAACTACAGACCATAATAATATCACAACTACAGACCATAATAATATCACAACCACAGACCATAATAATATCACAACCACAGACCATAATAATATCACAACTACAGACCATAATAATATCACAACCACAGACCATAATAATATCACAACTACAGACCATAATATCAACTACAGACCATAATAATATCACAACCACAGACCATAATAATATCACAACTACAGACCATAATAATATCACAACTACAGACCATAATAAGATCAACTACAGACCATAATAATATCACAACCACAGACCATAATAATATCACAACTACAGACCATAATAATATTAACTACAGACCATAATAATATCACAACTACAGACCATAATAATATCACAACTACAGACCATAATAATATCAACTACAGACCATAATAATATCACAACTACAGACCATAATAATATCAACTACAGACCATAATAATATCACAACTACAGACCATAATAATATCAACTACAGACCATAATAATATCAACTACAGACCATAATAATATCACAACTACAGACCATAATAATATCAACTACAGACCATAATAATATCACAACTACAGACCATAATAATATCAACTACAGACCATAATAATATCACAACTACAGACCATAGTAATATCATAACTACAGACCATAATAATATCACAACTACAGACCATAATAATATCAACTACAGACCATAATAATATCACAACTACAGACCATAATAATATCAACTACAGACCATAATAATATCACAACCACAGACCATAATAATATCACAACTACAGACCATAATATCAACTACAGACCATAATAATATCACAACTACAGACCATAATATTATCACAACCACAGACCATAATAATATCACAACTACAGACCATAATAATATCACAACTACAGACCATAATAATATCAACTACAGACCATAATAATATCAACTACAGACCATAATAATATCACAACTACAGACCATAATAATATCAACTACAGACCATAATAATATCACAACTACAGACCATAATAATATCAACTACAGACCATAATAATATCACAACCACAGACCATAATAATATCACAACTACAGACCATAATAATATCAACTACAGACCATAATAATATCACAACTACAGACCATAATAATATCAACTACAGACCATAATAATATCAACTACAGACCATAATAATATCACAACTACAGACCATAATAAGATCAACTACAGACCATAATAATATCACAACCACAGACCATAATAATATCACAACTACAGACCATAATAATATTAACTACAGACCATAATAATATCACAACTACAGACCATAATAATATCACAACTACAGACCATAATAATATCAACTACAGACCATAATAATATCACAACTACAGACCATAATAATATCAACTACAGACCATAATAATATCACAACTACAGACCATAATAATATCAACTACAGACCATAATAATATCAACTACAGACCATAATAATATCACAACTACAGACCATAATAATATCAACTACAGACCATAATAATATCACAACTACAGACCATAATAATATCAACTACAGACCATAATAATATCACAACTACAGACCATAGTAATATCATAACTACAGACCATAATAATATCACAACTACAGACCATAATAATATCAACTACAGACCATAATAATATCACAACTACAGACCATAATAATATCAACTACAGACCATAATAATATCACAACCACAGACCATAATAATATCACAACTACAGACCATAATATCAACTACAGACCATAATAATATCACAACTACAGACCATAATAATATCAACTACAGATCATAATAATATCACAACCACAGACCATTTCACCTGTTCACCTCAATGACCTGTCTCACCTCTGACCTGTCTCACCTCTGGTCTGTGACCTGTCTCACCTCTGGTCTGTGACCTGTCTCACCTCTGGTCTGTGACCTGTCTCACCTCCGACCTGTCTCACCTCTGACCTGTCTCACCCCTGACCTGTCTCACCTCCGACCTGTCTCACCTCTGACCTGTCTCACCTCTGACCTGTCTCACCTCTGACCTGTCTCACCTCTGGTCTGCAGCTCGGTGCTCAGCTGTCTCTGGAGCGTCTGCCGGGCGTCTCTCTCTCTCTCCAGCTCCAGTTTTAACTCTTTCCTCTCCAGCTGGTTGTGTTTGTCCTGAGAGCGAGCGCTCTCCACCGCCACCTTCAGGAGACCCTGAGGACAGACAGACAGACAGACAGAGAGACAGACAGAGAGAAAGACAGACAGACAGACAGACAGACAGGCTGAGTCACTGCAGGCGTCCTGACGGGACACGCTGAAGGACAGGAGGTCCACCTGAACACCTGGAGTCCAATATCATCTCCATGATACTGTGGGATCGTCTGCACGTTATCGTCTGTACTTTGTCGTCTGTACATTATCGTCTGTACGTTATCTTTTGTACTTTATCGTCTGTACGTTATCGTCTGTACGTTATTGTCTGTACTTTATCGTCTGTACGTTATCGTCTGTACGTTATCGTCTGTACGTTATCGTCTGTACTTTATCGTCTGTACGTTATCGTCTGTACGTTATCGTCTGTACATTATCATTATCTTCTGTACGTTATCGTCTGTACGTTATAGTCTGTACATTATCATTATCTTCTGTATGTTATCGTCTGTACGTTATCGTCTGTACATTATCATTATCTTCTGTATGTTATCGTCTGTACGTTATCATCTGTACGTTATCGTCTGTACGTTATCGTCCGTTCGTTATCGTCTGTACGTTATCGTCCGTTCGTTATCGTCTGTACGTTATCTTCTGTACGTTATCGTCTGTACGTTATCGTCCGTTCGTTATCGTCTGTACGTTATCGTCTGTACGTTATCGTCTGTACGTTATCGTCTGTACGTTATCGTCCGTTCGTTATCGTCTGTACGTTATAGTCCGTTTGTTATCGTCTGTACGTTATCGTCTGTACGTTATCGTCTGTACATTATCATTATCTTCTGTACGTTATCGTCTGTACGTTATCGTCTGTACATTATCATTATCTTCTGTACGT
Source organism: Centropristis striata (assembly GCF_030273125.1). Taxonomy (NCBI): domain Eukaryota; kingdom Metazoa; phylum Chordata; class Actinopteri; order Perciformes; family Serranidae; genus Centropristis; species Centropristis striata. Next base: position 2,604,548 of record NC_081531.1, on the reverse strand, counting down.
TATCGTCTGTACGTTATCGTCTGTACGTTATCGTCCGTTCGTTATCGTCTGTACGTTATCATCTGTACGTTATCATCTGTACGTTATCGTCTGTACGTTATCGTCCGTTCGTTATCGTCTGTACGTTATCGTCCGTTCGTTATCGTCTGTACGTTATCGTCTGTACGTTATCGTCTGTACGTTATCGTCCGTTCGTTATCGTCTGTACGTTATCGTCTGTACGTTATCGTCTGTACGTTATCGTCCGTTCGTTATCGTCTGTACGTTATAGTCCGTTTGTTATCGTCTGTACGTTATCGTCTGCACGTTATCGTCTGTACGTTATCGTCCGTTCGTTATCGTCCGTACGTTATCGTCTGTACGTTATCGTCCGTTCGTTATCGTCTGTACGTTATCGTCTGTACGTTATCGTCTGTACGTTATCGTCCGTTCGTTATCGTCTGTACGTTATCGTCTGTACGTTATCGTCTGTACGTTATTGTCCGTGCATGACCTCTATGTTTCAGGTAGATCTCACCTGTATGTTGGTCAGCAGTGTCTCCATGGACGACAGTCCTTCAGCCAATAGGAATGGAGCGAAGGCGTGGCTAGCGTGGTTGATTGACATCGACTGAGAGGTGAGCGGCAGCTTCTCATAGGTCGGTTTGGAGAGGGGGAGGGGCAACAGGCTGACTTCTGGAGGTAGGAACAAAGTGAAAACACAAAGGTTTTATAAACAAACAACCTCCTGAATATTTAATGAGGTTTTATCGAAGGTGGAGAACAGCTTCCTGTTTTTATTATTTATGAGCTCTTTGTGCCTGTGTGTGTTGCTGTGTGTCTATCTTTGTGAGGACCCTACATTCCCTCAGCTCAGGACATGTATGCATGAAGCGTGTTGCACTCACAGTATGTGAGTGTTTCTATTATTTATTGTGTCTGTTGTTGGTCTCCTGTTTGTTCTTCGGTCCTCTCGTCAGACAAAACGCTGAAATATAAATCTGACCGGCTGCTTTTCAGTGAAACATCCAGGATTTTCTATCTGGAGTATCCTGATATAAACCTGATCCAGGTGTCTGATGATTCACACAGCGGATTGAGAAGAAAAAGAAAAAGACAGTAAAAGATGTGATGATCTTCAGGATCAAATAAAAGTTCATTCATCCGACTGTTCTACGGTCTGGCAGCAGCAGGATGAGATCCAGGCGACCTTTTTAAACATTATTGACTCTTTGTTATCGTCTCCACATTTATTCGCTGTGACATCACTGCTCTGTCCTCCAATCAGAGATCAGATCAGTGGATAAAGAGGAGCCATGACTCAGGGAGTTTGTCCTCCATAATGTTCTCACCTTTTTCTTTCAGCAGCTTTTTAAAGTTGTTTTCTCGCTCTGCGACCTCGCCATCTGTGGACGCCACAACACAGTCTGTCTGATTATTACAGGGAAACTACCACAACAACACTCCTTATGTATTTATTCATGTAAAAGTTTCTGTGTGTGTGTGTGTGTGTGCTGACCCAGCTCTAGTGTGTGCACCGCAGGAGGAGGTGATGATGACGATGATGAAGACGCTCTGGAAGGTGATTGGCTGTTTGGTTCTCGGGGGCGGAGCTCATCGTCACTGGGGGAGGGGCAGGGGGAGGGGCTTCCCAGAGGAGACTCCTGAACACAGCAGAGGGTTAGCACTGTTAGCATTAGCACTGTTAGCATTAGAGCTACAGTTATTATTGGCAGTGACAATGTTTTTTCTTTTTATTTACCGGTTAAACATTTGTTATATTGTTACAATAAGCAATGGTACAATTAGCAGTGTTAGCATTAGCATTAGCACATAGCCCTTGTTAATGCACCACTAATATCAATGATTGTCATTGACATATCCATTGTCAGTGTTAGCATTAGCACTAGCGGCGTTAGCTTGCCTTTCTCTCTTCTGTGTCAATGTGCGACACGGCGGCCATGTTTGCCAAACTGCTGAGCTGACTCATCTGGTTCATCGCCATGGCGACGCTGGCGGGGGGCAGGCCCACAGGGAGGAGGGGGTGTGGCATGACCATAAAAGGAAAGTCTGACAGACCTAAGGAGGCGGAGTCAGAAAGACATCTGCTGTGATGCTACGATGCTAAGCTAACAATAAAAAGATGTATCCAATCAGAGGAGAGCGGTGACTCACGGTTGGCCAGCAGGGCGCCGTGCTGCTGCAGCGTGTTGAGGTGCAGCGACGCCGAGCCAGGGGGCGGAGCTACAGAGGAGGGGGGCGGAGTCAGGAGGTGCTGCTCCTTCTCCCATGATCCTTCACTGCCCGCTGCAGGAGAGGAGACACAGGGGAGCTGTGAGGTTCAGAGACAGATGATGATGTCATGATGATGTCACGGTGATGTCACACGCTACCTGTGTCGTCGTTCTCCGACTCCCCTCCGTTGTGAAGTCGCTGCTGTTCGCTGTTGCTATGGAAACCCATCATCATCCTCATCTTCTGCAGCTTCAGCGCCTCGGCCATCGCCGCCGCCGTCAGACCTGCAGAGACGAGACGACACATCAGGGACGAGTCAGAGACACCTGACAGGTGAGACGTCTGACACTGGAGCGGCTGTTTGAGGTATTTATAATATTTTCTGCTCCCCAACAAGTCTCCATTGACAAAAACAGTGATTTTAGCTCCCAGATCACAAGTGAAGTTGGTCTACAGCTGCCTCAGTCAGGGACTAGGAGACAAAACTAGAGTCAGAGACTAGGAGACAGACTCAGGGACTAGGAAACAGACTCAGGGACAAGGAGACAAAACTAGAGTCAGAGACTAGGAGACAGACTCAGGGACAAGGAGACAGACTCAGGGACTAGGAGACAGACTCAGGGACTAGGAGACAGACTCAGAGACTAGGAGACAGACTCAGGGACTAGGAGACAGACTCAGAGACTAGGAGACAGACACAGGGACTAGGAGACAGACTCAGGGACTAGGAGACAGACTCAGAGACTAGGAGACAGACTCAGGGACTAGGAGACAGACTCAGAGACTAGGAGACAGACTCAGGGACTAGGAGACAGACTCAGAGACTAGGAGACAGACTCAGGGACTAGGAGACAGACACAGGGACTAGGAGACAGACTCAGAGACTAGGAGACAGACTCAGGGACTAGGAGACAGACTCAGAGACTAGGAGACTTGTCTGAAGGAATCTGATATTTAGAAATTTCCACTTAATTATTAATTCTGCCTCTGTCTGTTCCATGAAATGTTTTTGTCTTTAGAGGAGAGGATGAGGAAGATGAGAGTGAGGATGAAGATGAAGGTAAATGTTGGTCATGTTTTCTATCTGATTGATCAATAATTAATAACGCTGGCAGCCTGAGCGTCTCCAGTGACTCTCTGTCTCTCGACCACCTCTCTCTCCCTGCAGCCACTCGGCCCAATTAATCGCCTCCTCTAATTAGTTCAATTAGCGCTAACGAGGGACTAACGAGGGAGTAACGAGCGGGCAGCGACCCCCCCGCCCCGCGGCTCCTTTCACTCCTCGTGAACGAAAACAAAGTTTTTCTCTTTTTGTTCTTCGTGTTTCGCTGCAGGAGATTTTTTTTAACTTTCTGAAACTGGAACATTTAATGTCAGGAGACAGTTAGCTTAGCTTAGCATAAAGACTGGGAGCGGAGGGAAACTGTTAGCATGGCTCCATCACAACGGAAGAAACCACTTTGTTCTTTATACGAGAAGATATTTAATTAGAGAGATTAAACGTCAAATGTTCAGAGGAAGAACCGAGACGAGAGAAACGGCTGGAAGTAATAAATGAAGTATTTCTGTTAGTACTACAGATAAATACAGATATTCAATATAGTTATATAATATTGGTGATATATTTATAGACTGAATCTGAATTTTTTCAGCATCATCAGGCATTTGTCTGCTGAATGATTGCAGTAAAAAAAAAAAAAAGGAAAAGTTGCATCACTCTAAATCAAGTAAGTTAAGTAAGTTAATAAAACAGATAATTTATTTTAAAATATGGATAAAATACAGTAAACATCTAATATAATATATAGAGAATTTCACGTTTTTTTGTTTTTTTTTTTACAGTTTTTTTTTGTTCTTCTTGGTTTTTTTTACATTAAGTGAAAATTCCATAAAAAAAGGGAAACTACTTTTTTTTTTCTTTCTTTAAATTAACCATAAAATGGAATTTGAAATCTGTAAATTATTATAATGGGACGGTAAAGATATATATTTTTTTACAGTAATGTTAATTTTCTTAAAGATCTTTAATGTTAAATTACAATGAATTCTATGTTGAAAAAAAAGAATTAATAAAATAAAATCTATAATCCTTTTTGTTTTCAAATGAAGCCAACTTTCTGTTTTCTTACAGTAAAACTTTAAACGTAAAAGTAGTTTTAACAATTTTACCTTATTTTATGGCATTTCTCCTAATGTAGAAGAAAACAAGAAAAACCCTGAATAATATATAATACAGTTAATTTCTCTCAGTCAACAGACACATTTAGCTGAATAAAAGTAGAAGCTATTGTTATTTGATGAAAATCAATTTCCATTTGATTTGATTTGCATCTTTGTTTTCGCTTTAAAACAAACCAACCAGGTTCCTGTGGATTATTTTTTTTCTTATCACAGAAAAAAACAATAATACATTATCTGTACTGTATTTTATCTCAGATTAAACTTTATCTGAGCTTCTGTTCTTCAAAGTAATTAAGTATTAATTAAATGTTTGAAAGATAAAATATGGCGTCTTGTGATGAAAAACCTGCAGCAGAAAAGTGTCTCGTGATCCGTTCCACTGGACTACACCTGGAACAAAGAAACTACAGAATGACATCACGCTCCAGTTCTTCTTCACTGATTAAATATAAATAAATATATTTTATGTATCAGAATAATTTCTCATACCAGAGAGTCCATTACAGAAACAGCATGTGCAAACAGGAAACGCATCACTGAGTGACGTTATAACACACACACACACACACACACACAGTAATAAACATGTCAGTTTGATAAATTCATCTTGTTTTCTCACTGAGCTGCTCCCTGTTGGAGAATAAAAACTGTTTTATTTTTTTAAAATACAGAAACAAAGAAAATTCCTTCGGCTTCGGACAGGAGGAAAAACTCTATAATATTATAAAAATATTTATTTCAATTATCAGCGTTTTCGCTCAGGTTTGTTTTTGTGCAAACATTTAAAATGTGCAGAAGAAGGACGCTTTGTGACTCTGTCCACTTTATCTTCACTTTGTAGTTTAATATGTCACCTTTACAACATTTTAATTAACTCTGTGTGTGTGTGTGTGTGTGTGTGTGTGTGTGTGTGTGTGCAGAGTTAATCATTTTCTTGTTCGTTTGATCTCTCTGTCTCTGACCTCGGTCAAGAAATGTGGCAGTTTGAGTATTTTTTAATAAAAACTGTGTGTGTGTGTGTGTGTGTGTGTGTGAGTGTTTTCATTAAGCTGTCAGGCTGTCAGGAGGTGATGGAGGTCAGGGGGTTGGTATGTGTCCTCTCTGAGCAGCGGAGCGTCTCTGCTGGATTAAACTTTGAGCTCAACAGAAACATGAAGAATGTTTTTACATCACAGCGTTTATTCGTCGCCTTTAATATAAGCTCAAACATCCTTCGAACTTCACTTATTATTCAGTTATAAGTTTTTATTTGAACTGTCACAATCTGTTTGAACTCAAAATTACACATTTAAATATATATACAAATACTGTCGACAAGGACAACATATCTTTTATAGTTGAGTGTGTTTGAAAGCGCTTATTCTTCTACTTCTTCTTATTCTTTTGTTTCTTCCGTGTTGTTTTTCAGTCGACTACTCCTCCCAGAGTTTTGGTCTCACAAACACTAAAAAGGTATCAAATCGACCGGCTCAGCCATGACAAGTGTCCTCTGACTTTTCTAAGGGTTTTGGCAAATGTTTTTCAAATTATTCGGCAAAAACTTGCCAAAAAATCCACCCAATGAAACCCTATGGAGAGGCTCGAGTGCATGACATCATCACTGAAGTGGAGAGGGAGAGAAAAATGTGTCTTCTCCCTCACATTGGTGTGGTAAAGCTGTCAGAGTTCTAGTTTGGGCGTAGGACCACACATGATCCACCAACACCACCCACAGCCTCATAGACCTCCATGGGAAAAAGGAGGGAACATTTCTGGAGGAAAGCAGAGCTACCAGTTTCTTCTAAACACTGTAAAAAAAAAATGTCTTCATATTTCTTCACAAAACACATATGCAGACGTTCAGGACGTCGGATCAATGATAGGAGCTACAGTTTAGCCAAAAATGCTTTCTGTTAGAGGAGAACGCCTGGTTTATTGTCTTACAGGACTTTTGAAAACATGCATCTCGTTTTCTTAACTGAAGGAGGGCACTGCATCTCGTTTTCTTAACTGAAGGAGGGCACTGTACCTCGTTTTCTTCACTGAAGGAGGGCACTGCACCTCGTTTTCTTAACTGAAGGAGGGCACTGCATCTCGTTTTCTTAACTGAAGGAGGGCACTGCACCTCGTTTTCTTAACTGAAGGAGGGTACTGCATCTCGTTTTCTTAACTGAAGGAGGGCACTGCATCTCGTTTTCTTAACTGAAGGAGGGCACTGCATCTCATTTTCTTAACTGAAGGAGGGCACTGCATCTCGTTTTTTCTTAACTGAAGGAGGGCACTGCATCTCATTTTCTTAACTGAAGGAGGGCACTGCATCTCGTCTTTTCTTAACTGAAGGAGGGCACTGCATCTCGTTTTTTCTTAACTGAAGGGGGGCACTGCACCTTGTTTTCTTCACTAAAGGAGGACACTGTAACTCGTTTTCTTCACTGAAGGAGGGCACTGCATCTCGTTTTCTTAACTGAAGGAGGGCACTGCATCTCGTCTTTTCTTAACTGAAGGAGGGCACTGCATCGCGTCTTTTCTTAACTGAAGGAGGGCACTGCATCTCATTTTCTTAACTGAAGGAGGGCACTGCATCTCGTCTTTTCTTAACTGAAGGAGGGCACTGCACCTCGTTTTCTTCACTAAAGGAGAACACTGTACCTCGTTTTCTTCACTGAAGGAGGGCACTGCACCTCGTTTTCTTAACTGAAGGAGGGCACTGTATCTCGTCTTTTCTTAACTGAAGGAGGGCACTGCATCTCGTTTTTCTTAACTGAAGGAGGGCACTGCACCTTGTTTTCTTCACTAAAGGAGGACACTGTAACTCGTTTTCTTCACTGAAGGAGGGCACTGCATCTCGTTTTCTTAACTGAAGGAGGGCACTGCATCTCGTCTTTTCTTAACTGAAGGAGGGCACTGCATCTCGTCTTTTCTTAACTGAAGGAGGGCACTGCATCTCGTCTTTTCTTAACTGAAGGAGGGCACTGCACCTTGTTTTCTTCACTAAAGGAGGACACTGTAACTCGTTTTCTTCACTGAAGGAGGGCACTGCATCTCGTTTTCTTAACTGAAGGAGGGCACTGTACCTCGTTTTCTTCACTGAAGGAGGGCACTGCACCTCGTTTTCTTAACTGAAGGAGGGCACTGCATCTCGTTTTCTTAACTGAAGGAGGGCACTGCACCTCGTTTTCTTAACTGAAGGAGGGTACTGCATCTCGTTTTCTTAACTGAAGGAGGGCACTGCATCTCGTCTTTTCTTAACTGAAGGAGGGCACTGCATCTCGTCTTTTCTTAACTGAAGGAGGGCACTGCACCTCGTTTTCTTCACTAAAGGAGAACACTGTACCTCGTTTTCTTCACTGAAGGAGGGCACTGTATCTCGTCTTTTCTTAACTGAAGGAGGGCACTGCATCTCGTTTTTTCTTAACTGAAGGAGGGCACTGCACCTTGTTTTCTTCACTAAAGGAGGACACTGTAACTCGTTTTCTTCACTGAAGGAGGGCACTGCATCTCGTTTTCTTAACTGAAGGAGGGCACTGCATCTCGTCTTTTCTTAACTGAAGGAGGGCACTGCATCTCGTCTTTTCTTAACTGAAGGAGGGCACTGCATCTCATTTTCTTAACTGAAGGAGGGCACTGCATCTCGTCTTTTCTTAACTGAAGGAGGGCACTGCACCTCGTTTTCTTCACTAAAGGAGAACACTGTACCTCGTTTTCTTCACTGAAGGAGGGCACTGTATCTCGTCTTTTCTTAACTGAAGGAGGGCACTGCATCTCGTTTTTCTTAACTGAAGGAGGGCACTGCATCTGGTTTTTTAACTGAAGGAGGGCACTGCATCTCGTTTTCTTCACTGAAGGAGGGCACTGCATCTTGTTTTCTTCACTGAAGGAGGGCACTGCATCTCGTTTTCTTCACTGAAGGAGGGCACTGCATCTCGTTTTCTTCACTGAAGGAGGGCACTGCATCTCGTTTTTTAACTGAAGGAGGGCACTGCACCTCGTTTTCTTCACTAAAGGAGAACACTGTACCTCGTTTTCTTCACTGAAGGAGGGCACTGTATCTCGTCTTTTCTTAACTGAAGGAGGGCACTGCATCTCGTTTTTCTTAACTGAAGGAGGGCACTGCATCTCGTTTTTTAACTGAAGGAGGGCACTGCATCTCGCTTTCTTCACTGAAGGAGGGCACTGCATCTCGTTTTCTTCACTGAAGGAGGGCACTGCATCTCACTTTCTTCACTGAAGGAGGGCACTGCATCTTGTTTTTTAACTGAAGGAGGGCACTGCATCTCAGTTTTTTTAACTGAAGGAGGGCACTGCATCTTGTTTTTTAACTGAAGGAGGGCACTGCATCTCGTTTTTTAACTGAAGGAGGGCACTGCATCTCGTTTTCTTCACTGAAGGAGGGCACTGCATCTCGTTTTTTAACTGAAGGAGGGCACTGCATCTCACTTTCTTCACTGAAGGAGGGCACTGCATCTCGTTTTCTTCACTGAAGGAGGGCACTGCATCTTGTTTTTTAACTGAAGGAGGGCACTGCATCTCAGTTTTCTTAACTGAAGGAGGGCACTGCATCTTGTTTTTTAACTGAAGGAGGGCACTGCATCTAATTTTCTTCACACAAATACCAGAAGACGATCCAAATATCGGCTCAATTTGGTTGTCAAAAGAAAAACTAAAACTTAAAACTGTAGAAATGTTTTATTTAGTATTTAGTTCATATAATTCATGCAGCCTACAGTCAATAATTGGAAGTTGTACTTAAAATCTTTATTATTAATTTTATTAATTAAATGTGTCAACCACAGCTAAAAGACAGAATATTGGACTGACGGAAACACAAAGACTAATTAATCATGACATCGCTCAGAAGAGAGACGGATGACTCACAGGTAGCCGACCAATCAGAGCCAGGCCTGGCTGTGATGTCATCTTTGTTTATAAAATCTTCTTAAGCTGATTTTCTTCTTCTGCTTTTTCCATCACGAGATGAAAAGTTTGACACTTGTCGCCGTGAGCAACACACACACACACACACACACACACACACACACACACACACGCACACACATGTACACACACACACACACACACACACACATATACACACACGCTGGAGCTTCGGGTGAGACTCCAATCTGTCAATCATTTTGACATCTGCTAATTAAGCAGCTAATTATAGCTGTAATCTCACACACACACACACACACACACACACACACACACACACACACACACTCTGAGCTGTGTAGAATTAAAACACGTTGATGTGTAACTGCCTGACAGGCTGAATTCAGGGTAAGATTCACATTAAAAATCTTCAGAAGATAAAATATCAGATTTTGGTCTAAAGAAGAATCATTAATAATATAATCTGGCTGTTGATGTTCCTTTCTTCTTCTGTGGTTTTTATTCAGAGAGGTGTGTGTGTGTGTGTGTGTGTGACTCACCTGTCTGTGACAGCAGGGCGGGGCTTATCAGACTGTGTGGGAGGAGCCTGGAGCCGTCCGCCATGGTGGCCACGCCCAGAGTCCTCTTCGGAGGTCGACCCGGTCGAGAGCTGAAAAACAAAACAGGACGCTCCTTTAGTGAACCTTTTATTAGCTGACCACACACACACACACACACACACACACACACACACACACACACACACACACATACAGAAACACACACACAAAGTCACACAGACAGACACATACGCAAAGACACACACACACACACACACACACACTGTGTCCGTCTTGGGGGTAAACACAGGTCAGTGTTTGTGATTGACAGGTCCGAGACAACCCGCCCACACACACACACACACACACACACACACACATTACTGAGGAATTTATTACTGTGTGTGTTTTGGGGGGTTCCCACACTTAATTAAATTGGGACAAAATGTCTTTTATGTAGCACACACACACACACACACACACACACACACACACACACACACACACACACAGTTCAACCAGTGGAACCAGCTAAATGAACTCAGTAACAAGAAATCTGAAGAACAATGTGTTGGATCTTAATAATATACATATAATATAATCAGATATAATATAATGTATCTAATGATGTATGTAGATAAACTTAAAGACGACACACCACATCACCTCGTAAACTCTGAGACACTCATGCTGCCGTTTCAACCCTTTGGAGTTCTGGTCTGTTTATCTCTTTCTGACTCCCTCTTCTCTCTAGAAACTTAAAAAATCTTTACCTGCCATGCTGCTATCAGCCTCACAGATACGACCCGTTCATTATGGTTTTCCACTTTGACTCTCTGAATCAACATTTAGAACCAAAAAAACATGAAATCAGATTTTGAAGTTTTAGGATTTTTTTACTCTCAGAACCGTCGGAAGAGCACCTGAATGCACCGCAGCACACAGGACGGTGCGTTCAGGTGCAGTATGTGTAGCACAGAGTGGAGACGGCTGTGTTGATTCACCGTTTATTTTCAGTGATCTCACATCTACACACACACACACACACACACACACACACACACACACAGATGGCTGTCAATCACAACTAATGATGCTCTTCTCTACTGTCAGGCTGTGTGTGTGTGTGTGTTCCTGACCTGTCTAAGACAAGGTCACACACACACACACACACACACACACACACCTATAAATTGTATAGACAATACGGTCACCCTCCTCAACATCTGATTTACTGCGTAGCTGTGTGTGTGTGTGTGTGTGTGTGTGTGTGTGTGTACGTGTGTGTGTGTGTGTGTGTGATGGTTCAGTCTTCAGCTGTTTCTGCTGTTAGTATTTTCACACAGAACTCAAATATTACGCATCAAAAAGTGTCATTTTTTGTTTCTATGATTTTCTCCCACTCCATTCTGTCTTACCTTTCACAATAAAAGCCCCAATATTTATCAAAAAAAAATTCTAAAACACATTCTCAAATTTAACACTTTAAAGTTTCTTTATTTTATATATATGTAATTATTATAATTATAATTAGTTACCCGTCTTCACATAAATCAGATCCATAAGTTTGAATTCATCATGATAATCACAGACGTGTTAATTAACAACATAAATGAATCAGTTGTTGACAAACTGGGTGATGCTTTAGCTGTTGAGTCTGTTTTTATTGATATATTGTTCATACTTTTTTATATTTACTTTTGTTTAAATTGATAATACTTTTATATTTCTTCTGGTGTATGTTGCTTGTTTACTGTTTATAGTTATTTTTTGATGCTTCTTTCTACTTTTGCTCTCCACTTTGCTGCTAAAACACTGAAAATGTCCCCGCTGTCGGACTAATAAAGGATATCTCATCTCCTCCAATAATGGACGCGTTCTTCTGCAGACGTTATGTGGTCGCACTGCCTCGTTATATTTCAGCTTCACACAGAAAATATTAAAGATGCTCTGAAATTATAGTGACGGAGCTGAAACACTTGTTATTAAAATTACACATTATTAGTTTTATTTTGGTGTTAAAAAGATGTTTACTGTTCTATATTTCTATTCCTACACCTGTTCATTAAGCAGCACGATGTGTAGATCACACACACACACACACACACACACACACTCACACACACACACACACACACACACACATACACACGTTAAGTGTCAGTTTAATAAGAATCAGGAGATTAAAAACGATTAACACAAACAGCCTGTTCACATTAAAGCTGATTTCACTGTCACACACACACAGACACACACACACACACACACACACACACACACACACACACACTCACTCACACACTCACTCACTCTTCGTTAATCCCATAATTAGTCTCGGCTCATTTACATAATTTGATCATCAGAGGAAAAAAAACACATTTTGATCCACATTCAGCAGCAACACACACACAGATGCACACAAACACATATACACACACACACTTTAACACACACACACACACAGACAAACACACCTGCAGGCGACACAAACGTTAATTTCAAGTGACATAAACGGAGTGTGTGTGTGTGTGTGTGTGTGTGTGTGTGTGTGTGTGTGTGTGTGTCACACCTGCAGGTCATGTGACGGATCAGGTGGAGATGATTTCACTCATCAGACCCTCAGACACGAAATAAATAAATATTTTTATATATTTATATGATACACAGATTTATTATTAAACCACGATTTATCCGGCTCGGGTCGGGTCGGGTCGGGTCGCGGGGGCAGCAGAGCAGAGAACCAGCTCCTCCTGGACCCCGAGGTGTCCCCAGACCAGATGAGATCTGTAATCTCTGCAGAGGGTTCTGGGAGGACCTGGGGGCCTCTAACATGAGGGGTCCAGGAGGAGCCCAGACCCCCTACAGAGGAAACTCATTTCATCTCGTTCTTTCAGTCACAAAGCTCAGGACCAGAGATCAGGGTCTGACCGGAGACGGACCGGTACATCTCTTGTCCGGTCTCCCTTCACCGCTGAACACCTGAGATACTGGAACACCTGGTGCAGTACCTGATTCCGACCCAGAGGGGGCAGTCCACCGTGTCCCAGCAGAGAACCATGAACTCTCATACAGACCGCTCCAGAGAGTCCTGAAGGTCTGAAGAAGCCAACAGAACCACATCATCTGCAAAGAGTTGAACTCCGAACCCCCTCGTCCCCCCTGCTGCTCCTTCAGATCCTGTCCATGAAAACCACAATCAGGATCAGGGACCAGAGACAGTCCTGAAGGAGACCAGCACTCAACATGACTGATTCGGGACACAGCTCCAACTTTGGGTATGGATGTCTCGTACCCCGGTACCCCCCTACAGGACTCCATAGGGACTTAGCTCTCTCCGAGTCCACAAACACATGTAGACCAGATGGACAAACTCCCATGATTCTAAAGAGCTGGTCCACTGTTCTAGTCTGGACCAAATCTACCTTGTTCCTCCTGAATTTAAGGGTCGACACACTGGAGTAAACTTCGCTGGGGAGGCTGAACAGTTTAATGCCCTCTGGTCCCCTTTTACCAAGATGTGAACCGACCCTGGTCTGTGGTCAACAACCTCAGAGACCTCTGCCAGGATTCTGGATCAGTCATCATGAGTCTTCAGATGGATTCAGGAGTTCCTCAAAGTGTTCTTTCCACCGTTCTGCAACATCTCCAGTCCAGGTCTTTGGTCCAGCTGAACGAATCCTGAATCGACCAGCAGTTTGTCAGAATTTCAAGCTGGAAGACTTCTCTGTTGCCTCCTCAAACTCCTCCCACACTCTGGTTTTTGTTTTGTTGACGATGAAGTTTCAGCCAACCGGTACCCCCCTACAGGACTCCATAGGGACTTAACTATCTCCCAGTCCACAAACACATGGAGACCAGATGGACAAACTCCCATGATCCTGTTCTACTTCATGACAATGCTCTAGTCTGGACTGAATCCACCTTGTTCCTCCTGGATTTAAGGGTCGACACCCTGGAGTAAACTTTCCTGGGGAGGCTGAACAGTCCTCTGGTCCCCTTCTATCCAGATGTGAACCACGACCCCGGTCTGTGGTCGACAACCTCAGAGACCTCTGCCAGGATTCTGGACCAGTCTTCCTGAGTCTTTAGACGTTTTTTGGTCAGATTCAGGAGTTCCTCATAGTGTTCTTTCCATCATTCGGTAACATCTCCTGTACAGGTCTTTAGTCCGGCTGAATGAATCCTGAATCGTCCAACAGTTTGTCAGAACTTCCTTGATACCAGCTGAAAGAATTCTCCGTCGCCTCCCCGAACTCCTCCCACAGTCTGGTTTTTGTTTTGGTGACGGTGCAGCTGCAGCCAACCGGTACCGTCTGCTGCTTCAGGAGACCCGGGGCCAACCCAGTACCCTTCAGGACTCCATAGGGACTTAGCTCTCTCCGAGTCCACAAACACATGGAGACTAGATGGACAAACTCCCATGATTCTAAAGAGCAGGTCCACTGTTCTAGTCTGGACCAAATCTACCTTGTTCCTCCTGAATTTAAGGGTTGACACCCTGGAGTAAACTTTCCTGGGGAGGCTGAACAGTGCGATGCTCTCTGGTCCCCTTTTAATAAGATGTGAACCACGACCCCAGTCTGCCATTCTGCCAGGATTCTGGATCAGTCTTCCTGAGTCTTTCGACGTTTTTTGGTCAGATTCAGGAGTTCCTCAAAGTGTTCTCTTTCCACTGTTTCCATCTCCGGTCCAGGTCTTTAGTCCGGCTGAACGAATCCTGAATAGTCCAACGGTTTGTCAGAACTTCAAGCTGGAAGACTTCTCCGTCGCCTCCCCAAACTCCTCCCACAGGTTGTTGTTTTGGTGACGGTGCATCTGCAGCCAACCAAACCTGAAGGACCTCCTTCAAGCTGAGGAACCGCCACGACTCGTTCCATTAACCCTTTGGAGTTTCAGGCTGTTTTGTCCCTTTTTGAATACTTTCCTTCTCGCACTCCATCATTTTTTTCACCCATATGACCTTATCATTATTTTTCATTTTGATTGATTTTGAAAATGATGTTTTTCACTTTCAGAACACAATCCTGCTCAGTGAAGAATTGTAAATGTTGGTTCCAAATCTAACATCTAAGAGATGAAATGTTCTATATTTTATACTAATTATATTTGACCTTATCTCCGGTTTTACTTGTTCTATCATCATCAAACACAAACTGGCTGACGGCAGAAACAGCTGCTGCAGGTTTGACAGCGGGACGTCATGAAGAAGTCGTGTGGCGGCTCTTCTGTGGACTCCGGAGGGTTAAAACTTAATGAAACATGAACTAAAGTAACGTCTGTTTTTTCCTTAAAATCTGCAGGTTTGAGAAACGAGCCAATCAGCAGAGAGTGGACGGCGTTTTTATGGCGAAACGAGCTAAAATCTGATGAACGCTAAAAAAAAAGAAGGTGAGTTCTGTCAGGGGGCGGAGCCTCACAGGTGAGTTTATAAAAGAGACGCAGCTGAAACTGTGTGTGTGTGTGTGTGTGTGCGCCTCAGGCTTCGCTGCTGGCAACATGTTTGTCCATATGGCACACACACACACACACACACACACACACACACACACACACACACACACACACACACATTTCCACTGATCACATCAAAGAGGAAGAAGAGGCATTTTTTAATTATTATTATTATTATTATTATTATTATTATTAATAATAATAATATTTTGATCATATTTCTATTGTGAAGTCTGTAACAACCTCGAGTCCCACCACAATATAAATCATATTTTTATATCATATTTCACATTATAAAACATGTTATTATGTTATAGAGCTATCGACATTCGAGCTATTTTTTTTTTTAATTGACTGTTTCGGACAAAAAACATCTGTTTTCTGATTTTATTTTGTTTTGTTTCTGAACAAACAAAAGATAAATCTGACAGAAAAATAATAAATGATATATTTTTTTATATTTTTGTTTGTCTACTGATTGGACTATTAAAGGATTAAATTAAAGAACATAATTTAATGTTTAATCATCTGCCGTCCAGACAAACAATCACACTGTGTCAAAGATATTAAAGTCATTAAATTAATTAATTATGACATAAAAGAGACAAAATGATCCGTCAGACCTGATGAGGATTTAAATCAACGATCACACGAGTTTATTGTTGTTTCAGTTATTAGAAAATAAAATATGATGTTGAGTTTACAGGCTTTAATTTTATATCTGCTCATGTTTTAATGCTATCTTTATTATTATTTATAATAATAATAATTTATATAATAATCATTGTGAGAGCTGCAGCCACAAGTCCACTGAAATAAAATCAGCAACTATTTTAATCATTTTTTTAATAAAAGACTTTTCAGAGTTCCTGTTTTATTTCACAGTTAACTGAATTAAGATTAATGACTTTTTTAAGAGCAAATAATTCATTGAAAAAATGATGAAGATGAATCGTAAACAAATCCGTGAAGATGAAAATAATTAATAATTATGATAAAAATTGATGCGATGATCATTTAATGATATTTTTATGATCAAACATCCTGCACATATACTGTAAATAACACTATTTTATTATATTATGCTGTACTTATTATTCATACCAATAACTAAACATTTCTACAGGATATATATTATATATTCATATATATTTTATATATATAAATATATATTAGACACATTACGGCTGCAGAAGTTTCACTGAGAGACATAAATATTTATTTCTCTTATAGTCTAAAATATATTTGTTTGTTTTAATATCACCTCTATTATGTATTTTTGCATTATTTGCATGTTTTCTTGCCTTTCAGTGTTTCTGCAGCTGAAACATGAATAAATTAATTTTTTAAAAAGTCGTATTAGTAGTAAAATTTTCTCCCGATCAATAAATCATCCAAATCGTTCTGAAGTCTGAAGTTTATCAACACAAATCCACTGAATTAAAAACACTTTATTTATATTTATGGGCTGATTACACAGTTTTATTATTTATTATTCTTATTTATAAATAAATAGTATCATGAAAATAAAAAACCTGACTGAAGTCTGATATGTGTTATAATATATTACTAAAGTCACTTTAAATCACTTTAATTCTGCAGAAATTATTTATTTATTTACTATTGTTATTATATTATAGTATTATTAATATTATAATGTTTATTAGAAAATTGTCTATATTTAATCTGATGTATTATCACTGAAGTCGAATTAAATTATTCTTTTTTGTGTATTTAAATCTGTTTATATTATTAGAAATTATTTTTATGTTACTTTTATTATAGTAAATATCATAATTTATTGTTATATAATTGTTTATATTAATATTTATCCTGCTGTGTGTGAAATTTTGAACCCCCATAAATAAATAGTATGGTGAAAATTAAAAACCTTAGTGAAGTCTGATTTGTGTTATAATACATTACTAAAGTCACATTAAATCACTTTAATTCCGCAGAAATTATTCATTCATTTACTATTGTTATTATATTATAGTCGAATTAAATTATTATTTTTCTGTGTTTAAATCTGTTTATATTGTTAGAAATTATTTCTATGTTAATTTTATGATAGTAAAAATCATAATTTATTGTTATATAATTGTTTATATTAATATTTATCCTGCTTTGTGTGAAGTATATATAATGTGAACCCACATTATATATAAATAAATAGTATTATATTGTGGGAGTGGGTGCACATGTGTGAGTAAGTAAGTGTGTATGTGGTGAATATGGCATAGCTTGTCTACCTGCACTCTTCAATTAATTTGTAATTGATTTTTTTTTTTTTTCTTTTTTCTAATTGTTTGTATTTGCTTGTTTTCTGTTGTTTTTGTTTTGTTTTGTTTTTCAACTGTAATTATGTATATATTGTGAAGCACATTGAGTCTGCCTTGTGCATGAAATGCGCTCTACAAATAAAGTTGAATTGAATTGAATATATTATAGTCGAATTAAATTATTATTTTTCTGTGTTTAAATCTGTTTATATTGTTAGAAATTATTTCTATGTTAATTTTATTATAGTAAAAATCATAATTTATTGTTATATAATTGTTTATATTAATATTTATCCTGCTGTGTGTGAAGTTTTGAACCCACATTATATATAAATAAATAGTATGGTGGAAGTCTGATTTGTGTTATAATATATATCTAAAGTCACATTAAATCGCTTTAAATCTGCAGAAATTATTCATTTATTTACTATTGTTATTATATTATAGTCGAATTCAATTATTATTTTTCTGTGTTTAAATCTGTTTATATTGTTAGATTATTGTTAATTATTTCTATGTTAATTTTATTATAGTAAAAATCATAATTTATTGTTATATAATTGTTTATATTAATATTTATGCTGCTGTGTGTGTTTGAAATGTACCAGGATATTTGATTTATTGTGTTTTACGGACTTTCCTATAATGAAATAAAGCTGCTGTGAACCAGGCTCCAGCAGGTTTTAACCTCCCCCCCCTGACGGAGCATGCTCCGGTAGTCCCGGCCCACCTGGCGTTGGTGCAGTCCCGGTACAGCGTCTCGAAGTCGGCCCTGGTGATGAGCTTGCAGCGGTTGACTCCGGGCTGGATGGCTCCGAGCCCCCGCAGGACGCGCACCTGCTCCACGGTGCAGACCACCGGGCTGATGTCCAGCCGCTTCAGCTTGGTGTAGACGGTGTGCAGCCCGCCCACCAGGTGCTTCAGGAACAGCTCGAACACCTGCGGGAGGCAGATCAGCTCCACGCCGTTCACCGAGAACGACGCCACCTTCACGCCGTGAACTTCCACCATCCTACAGTCCGTGTGCGGCGGCGGTGGAGGCGGCGGCGGCGGCTGAGGCGCGGGGCTGCCGCTCGTCCCGTTCACACTGACTGGAACTCTGCCGCTCAGGAACGCTCCGGACAGGCGGGCGGCCGGGAGGCGCGGAGAGCCGGCGGCCGGGTTAGGAGCGCTGTAGGGCGGGTCGGAGTGGAAGAGCGGCTCGGTGGGCGGGCTGGAGGTCCGGGACAGAGACCCCGCCATGATGGAGCACAAAACAAAGGAGGAGGAGGAGGAGGAGAGAAAGAGGAGTTTATTTCTCTCTCTTCATCAGAGAGTTTTCCCGCGGTCTGCTCCTCTCCGTTCCCGCCACTCAGACTGACTCCTCTCTCTCTCTCCTCCGCGTGCTCCCTGTCCCGCTCACATCCAATCAGAGGTCAGCCAATCACAGGCAGGGACCGCACACGGACAGGCCTCCCATTGGCTGAGAAGGACAGGGGCGGGGCTTATGACAGGTGAGTGATTGACAGCTGAATATAAAATGAAAATAATCTAATATATACTGAATTCTTCTTAATGAGCTTTTTAATAAATATTTTAGAAAATATATAACTAATAAACTCATTTATTTATGTATTTTTCTAATTTTTTTTTTTTTTTTTAATTTTTTAATTTAATTTAATTTTATTTTATTTTATTTTTTTTATTTGTGGTAGCTTTAAACATGTGATTCTATATAGCTATATCTTCTATTTATCTTTATAATTTTTTAAATAATATTCTTAATGTTTTATTAGTTTGTTCAAATTATTATTAATCTGTTAATATTTACTGAATTCTTCTTAATGAGCTCTTAAAGAAGTATTTTTGAAAATATAACTAATAACTAATACATTTTTTATTTATTTATTTATTCATTTATTGTGTCAGCTTTTGACATGTGATTCAATTTAACTATATCTTCTATTTATTGTTATGATTTTTAAAATAATATTCTTAATATTTTATTAGTTTGTTAATATTATTATTAACCTGTTAATGTTTACTGTGTTCTTCTTAATGAGCTCTTTACCTAACCCTAATAAAAAAAATGTTTCATTTATTTATTATGGTAGCTTTTGACATTTGATTCTGTTTAACTATATCTTCTGTTTATTTTTGTGATTTTTAAAATAATATTCTTAATATTTTATTAGTTTGTTTTCTATGTGTTTATTTATGAATACATTTCTTTTTTGTTCCGTTTGTTTATTGTTTGTTAATTTAACTGTGTTTTATCTGACTGCAGCGATCTTTATTCACGTCATGAATTAATCTTTTTTTAATCTCAGGTGGAAGAGAAGAGAAGAGAGGAACTCCACCTCATAACTCAGCTGAGTTTCAAATTAAAGGCGCACCATCAAATTAAAAGCATCAAATTAACCTTTACAGAGCGGAGCAGATTAAATGTCACAGAACAGAAACATCGTTTTATTTTACTGATCTGAAACAGCTGAACTCTCAATCTATCAGATCTGGTCCTGGTCCACTGTCACACATACTGGTCCCGATCATGGTCCTGATCCTGATCCTGATCCTGATCCTGATCATGATCCTGATCGAGGTCATGGTCATGGTCCTGATCCCGATCTGATTCCAGTCCTGATCATGGTCCCATCCTGGTCCAATCCTGGTCCAATCCAGGTCCAGATTCTGGTCCCAGTCCTTATCATGGTCCTGATTCTGTCCCTGATCACAGTACTGGTCCTGATTAATCATGGTCCTGTTCCTGATCCTGGACCTGGTCCTGATCATAGTCATGATATTGATAGTCTATTGACCTGTATGTTGATCTCTAAATCTACTCTGGGATCTTGATGCTAATAATGCTAACAGCTAACATTAGCAGCTGATGTTTTAAACCATTTTATTTCACTCCAAGCTCCGCCTCCTCGTTGGCTCTCAGCCAATCAGCAGAGAGAAGAATGTACTCAATACATACGACAGATTAATAATAATATTAAGAGTTTTATAGGAAAGTGACAGAAGCAGCTTGACACCAAACTAAGTTTTTCCTTCTTTTAAGGTCTCTCTCTCTCTTTCTCTCTCTCTCTCTCTCTCTCTCCCCCCCCCCCCCTCTCTCTCTCTGCAGACAGGAAACGAGCGGGAACCGTTTTGGCGGGAGATCAGAGCCGTCCTATCAGCACACAGCCCTCGTTAACACCTCGCGCTAACGAGCTACAAAAGGCCGTTTAATGTCAGGAACAGAAGCTTCGCCAGGAAAGATTTAACAGCAGAACACTTTCTTTTTCTTTTCAACATGCTTCAAACGCTTTCACACACACACACACACACACACACACACACACACTGGAGATGTAATCAGATTACTTCTATAGAAACAGAGCCATTTCAGGTGTCCTGTTGTAGAGCGCTCCTCCTTTCTTATAATAAACTGTACATTTAATATTATGAAACACTATGAGTTATATTATTACATTAATTAGGTTATAAGCCCCGCCCCTCCATGTTAGTGGATGGGACATGATCCAAACTAAAAACTAAGCAGTCAGTCTCATGCCGTTCTTTTCACGCAGATGTTTGTTCAAGTGTTCATTTGTCTGATCAGTTTGGTTTTAATTACTAATTTGATTCTATAAAACGGGGCTGTGATGTCATGATTGACAGCTGTAACTGACTCCTGATTGGTCGGGCGGGTGTTTGGGCGGGATTAGAATCTTTATTTATTCTGTGGTGTTTACACCGCTGGCACCCGAGCTTTGGACCGGTGTCACCAAAACCGGGTTCAGCTGCCTCCAAAAGACATCATGGTAGAGACAAAGGGACAGAAGAGGACGTTACTGAGGAAAATAAGAATAAAAAAAGGAGAGAGTGACCGAGCAAGAGGCTGCTGGACGAGAGGAACTTAGAAATAAAAGTCGCAGGCAGACGGTGAGCTGGAAGTCCAATAGTGAATAATATTATCTGGTTTATTATGTTATGTGTTGCTGCACTTGTTTACGTTTGGCTGTTTGCAAATTATTGACTAGTTTTTTTATCATAGAGACAAGGAGAGGAGACAAGGAGACAAAGAGAGGAGGAGAGGAGACAAGGAGAGAAGATGAGGAGAGGAGACAAGGACATGAGTTTAAGAGAGGAGACGAGGAGAGGAGATGATGAGAGGAGAGGAGATGAGGAGATGAGGAGAAGAGATAAGGAGAGGAGACAAAGAGACGAAGAGAGGAGACAAGAAAGGAGACAAAGAGAGGAGATAAGGAGAGGAGATAAAGAGACGAGGGGAGAAGAGGAGGAGAGGAGACAAGGAGAGGAGAGGAAATGAGGAGAGGAGATAAGGAAAGGAGATACAAAGACGAGGAGGGGAGATAAGGAAAGGAGATAAAGATACAAGGAGAGGAGATAAGGAAAGGAGACAAAGAGAGGAGATAAGGAGATGAGGTAAGGAGAGGAGAGGAGGAGAGTGTTTTTAACCATCTGGTCTTTTTAAGATGAATAAAGGAAAAACAGAGGAAACAATCTGTGTTGTTGGCTCAATATCACTCACTGTGTGTGTGTGTGTGTGTGTGTGTGTGTGTGTGTGTGTGTGTGTGTGTGTGTGTGTGTGTGTGTGTGTGGAGGACTTGGCAGTGCCAGAAAGCACCACAGAAGAAGAAGAAGTTGCTGCCAAACCTCCAGCCGTGTCTCAGTGATCAGACAGTAATCAGTCGTCTGATCATCACAATCCTTCACTTCATACCGACGGAGTTAAAATATTTAGATTATACACCGAACACTTCTTCTTCTTCTTCTTCTTCTTCTTCTTCTTCTTCTTCTTCTTCTTCTTCTGTTTCTAACCTCGAATATTCTTCAGAGAAATAAATCAGAGAAATCGTTATTTTATATTCAACCCATATATTTTATATTTTATACTATATTTTATTTTTGACATTTCTATACTTTACTTGTTTTTGTTTTCTTAATA
This sequence comes from Centropristis striata, assembly GCF_030273125.1. Lineage (NCBI taxonomy): Eukaryota > Metazoa > Chordata > Actinopteri > Perciformes > Serranidae > Centropristis > Centropristis striata. The sequence goes on along the minus strand of NC_081531.1, from coordinate 2,582,070 downwards.
TTTTTATACGATTTTTTTAATTATTATGCTATGTTTTAGTGTTTACTTTTTCCTAAAAATATTTTTCTACCATTTATGTTTTTTAATATTTTTATGCTTTTTTTTTTTTTTTTTTTTTACATTTTTATACATTTTATTTATTTTCATGTTTTATGCTTTATTTTATTTTTTATATTTTTATACTATATTTAGTTTCTTACATATGTATAAAAATATATTTCGTTTTTTTATATTCTTATAATTGTATACTTCATTTTGTTTCTTATATTTTTATATATCATATTTATTTTTTATATTTTATTTTATTTTATATTTTTTTAATATGCTATAATTTATAATAATACAATTGTAAATATGTTATGCTTTTTAAACTTGTATACATTTTATTTTTATATTGTTATACTATATTTTATGTTTCTTATATTTTCATACTATATTTAGATTTTTTATATTTTAAAACTATTTTGTTTTTTATATTTTTATACATTTTATTTATATATTTTTATACCATATTTTAATGTTTTATATTTGTATGCTATTTTTCTTTTTTTGCACTACATTTTATTTTTTTATTTTTATACTTGTGTTTTTTAATTTTTTAAATGTTTTTATACTGTATTTAATCTTCTGTTTTTTATTTTTCCTTTGTATTTAAAGTTATTGTTGTTTGATTTATTTAAATCAGGGAAATTACATCCAATATTTTCCTAAAAACAAAAAAATAATGCAAGACATTAATGTTTATATATCTGATACAGTCATTGATCCAGTTATTGATTCAGTTATTGCCATAGACCGTATAAAATGGTTATTGATTGAGTTATTGGTTATTGATCAGCAACCGGAAGCAGAAACAGTCTCTCTGTCACATGACAGCGTCTCCCTGATAACAACATGGCTGCCGAGGATCTGCCGTCTGAGTTTGACGTCGTTATTCTGGGGACAGGTACTGACTCACCTGAGCTTTACTACATGTGATGATCCGGTCTGAGGGTCTGTTCGGGTCCCGGTTCGGGCTCCCGCCTGTTCGGGTCCAGAACGTCCCAGAATCCGCTTTAAACTGGAGACGGACGGAGGCTAGCCTGGGCGTTAGCTTGCGGCTAATGGCCAGTTCATTTTAAACGGCAGAGGCTAGCAGCAAACAGCACGGCTAATGAGCTAGCAGAGGATAACACACAGCTGTTAGTGTTGATGCTAATGTTAGCAGCGGAGCTAACACCGTGTTTAACTGATAACCTTAGCTTCGTTAGCTTCATTTATTAATGTGTCACTGTGGGTGTTAGCCTGATGCTAACGTTAGCTTCATATGTTAATGTTGCGTTAGCCCACTGCTGCTAACAGGCTAACAGCTGTCATGTTATTGTTATTGTTTTGACCGTTTATGGCAAAATTAAAAAATAAATACATAAACAAAGTTATGTAATAAGTGCTGATATACGTAAACGAGGGAATAAATATATAATTCACAATAAATGTAAATATATCAGTGACTCAGCAAAGTTCAACTAATAAATAAACAAAGAAAGCAATTCATTTATATTATTTATTGACCTATGCTGATTCATTAATATATTATATATATATATATATATATATATATATATATATATATATATTATTATTATTATATATGTATGTAGTATATTAATGACTCAGCATAGTTCAACTAATAAATAAACAAAGAAAGCAATTTATTTCTATTATTTATTAACCTACGCTGACTCATTAATATGCAGACAGAGAGAGAGAGTTTTCCACAATAAAAGTCTCCAGTTTAAATAACCACTTATTGATTCCAGATTATTGATGACAGTTATTGATTACTGATAACTGATTGATGATGTTCAGGTCTTGCTGAGTCGGTGGTGGCAGCAGCCTTCTCCAGAGTCGGTCAGAGAGTTCTACACCTGGACAGGTGAGCTCATCAGTCAGATCAATACTGATCATCAGAATATAGAATTAATCATATCAGGATTATATCATTATATGTTATATTGTGTGTGTGTGTGTGTGTGTGTGTGTGTGTGTGTGTGTGTGTGTTCAGGAGGAGTTACTATGCAGCGAACTGGGCGAGCTTCACCTTCAACGCTCTGCTCACCTGGATACAGGAGCACCATGTGAGTTAACGCTGCGCTCTGATTGGCTGCAGGATCGATCAGCTGTTGGATCACGGTATTGATTAGGTGTGTGTGTGTGTGTGTGTGTGTGTGTGTGCTGTAGGAGGAGTCTCAGCCGGAGGAGGCTCAGGATTGGTCGAGCCTGTTGGAGGAGGGGGAGGAGCTGATTCACCTGTCGAGCTCAGACTCCGCCTCCATCACTAACCTGCAGGTGTTCTGCTTCACCAGGTAAACACAGCACTTCCTCTACAGATCTTTCACATTAAAAGCTTTTTAGTGGCTCAAAGTGATGCATTTACGTCTCTCTGTGACCTGTCTCTCTCTCTCTAACTGTCTCTCTGTACCGTCTGTCTCCCTGTGACCCGTCTGTCTCTTTGTTACCTGCCTCCCTCTATATTAGCTGTCTGTCTCTCTATAACCTGTCTCTCTCTCTATAACTTGTCTCTCTGTACCTGTCTGTCTCTATGTACCTGTCTCTCTATCTATAACCTGTCTGTCTCTCTCATACCTGTCTGTCTCTCTGTACCTGTCTGTCTCTCTGTACGTGTCTCTCTGTACTGGTCTTTCTCTCTCTGTGACCTGTCTCTCTCTCTTTAACCTGTCTATCTCTCTGTACCTGTCTGTCTCTGTACCTGTCTCTCTGTGACCTGTCTGTCTCACATTAAAAGCCTTCCAGTGGCTCAAAATGTTCCACTTTTTTGATAAAAGGAGTATATCTCTGAGTTATTATTATTATTTTAATTATTATTATTATTCAGTGAATTAATGATTTAGTTATTGTTGTTGTTCTCAGTGAGGAAGATGAGGAGGAGGAAGCTCCGAGTCCTGACGCTCCAAACACCACAGAAGAAGACAGAGGAGGAGCTGATGACGATGCTGTCAAAGAAACATCAGAGACAGAATCTGCAGGTTTGATTATGAAATATTAAATATAATAAACGTGTTGAGTTTACTGATTCTCCTCATCTCATCTTCATATCTATTCAATCAGCTGTTAAGTGTTTCCTCAGGTGAAAATAATTCAGACAGAATGAGGACAAAACATCAGAAACTGTTTGAGAACTCAGTTTTTATTTGTTGTAGATTCAAAAGAAGAAGAAACGCAGCAGAAACCAGAAGAACCAGCAGCCGGAGAAGAAGAAGAAAAACCGGTGAGGAGGGTCGAGAGAATCAATTATTTAAATTTAAACATAAACCAGTCAGAACAGAATTCATGTCTGTGTATTAAATGTCAATAAATATAAATCTAAATAGTCAATAAATCCATTAAGAATTCCAGTTAGAACTTACTTGCTCTGAATGAGGGCTGATCTCTGACTGACAGATGTTTCGTCCAATAACAGGCCTCCCAGGCGGAGGGGGCGGAGCCAGAGGCGGACCAATCGGAACCCGCTGCTGCTCAGAGCCAATCAGAGCCCGTGAAGAAGAAGATCAGCTACGCCCAGCTGGTGAAGGAGGGGCGCCGGTTCAACATCGACCTGGTCTCCAAGGTAACGAGGTGTCACATGATATAATGAAACGATAAAACAAAACAAAACAAAACATAATCTAACAAACGACATCACTGCTTCTCCAGCTCATGTATTCTCGCGGCTCATTGGTCGATCTGCTCATCAAATCAAACGTCAGTCGCTATGCAGAGTTCAAGAACGTCACCAGGATCCTGACCTACCGCCACGGACAGGTGGAGCAGGTAGACGCCTGTCTGTCTGTCTGTTCACCTGTCTGTCTGTCTGTTCACCTGTCTGTCTGTCTGTCTGTCTGCCTGTCTGTCTGTCTGTTCACCTGTCTGTCTGTTTGTTCACCTGTCTGTCTGTTCACCTGTCTGTCTGTCTGTCTGTTCACCTGTCTGTCTGTTCACCTGTCTGTCTGTCTGTTCACCTGTCTGTCTGTTTACCTGTCTGTCTGTCTGTTTACCTGTCTGTCTGTCTGTCTGTCTCTTCACCTGTCTGTCTGTGACCTCTCTCTCTCTCTCTCTCTCTCTCTGACCTGTCCGTCTCTCTGACCTGTCTGTCTCTCTGACCTGTCCTTCTCTCTCTGACCTGTCTGTCTGTGACCTGTCTGTCTCTCTGACCTGTCTGTCTGTGACCTGTCTGTCTCTCTGACCTGTCCTTCTCTCTCTGACCTGTCTGTCTCTCTGACCTGTCTCTCTCTCTCTCTGACCTGTCTGTCTCTCTGACCTGTCTCTCTCTCTCTCTCTGACCTGTCTGTCTCTCTGACCTGTCTGTCTCTCTGACCTGTCTGTCTGTAACCTGGCTGTCTCTCTGACCTGTCTGTCTGTGACTTGTCTGTCTCTCTGACCTGTCTGTCTGTAACCTGTCTGTCTCTCTGACCTCTCTCTCTCTCTCTGACCTGTCTGTCTGTGACCTGTCTGTCTCTCTGACCTGTCTGTCTGTGACCTGTCTGTCTCTCTCTGACCTGTCTGTCTGTGACCTGTCTGTCTCTCTCTGACCTGTCTGTCTGTGACCTGTCTGTCTCTCTGACCTGTCTGTCTGTGACCTGTCTGTCTCTCTCTGACCTGTCTGTCTGTGACCTGTCTGTCTCTCTGACCTGTCTGTCTGTGACCTGTCTGTCTCTCTGACCTGTCTGTCTCTGACCTGTCTGTCTCTCAGGTGCCGTGCAGCAGGGCTGATGTGTTTGCGAGCCGTCAGCTGTCTGTGGTAGAAAAGAGGAAGTTGATGCGTTTCCTGACTTCCTGTGTGGAGGAGACGGAGGAGCAGCGAGGTGAGATGATGACATCATCAACACTTACAGTCACCTGTCACTTCTCAGGGGGATTGTGGGTAATGTAGTCCTTTTTTATCTGCCTTGTTTCCAGCCTACAACGGTCGGCCTTATTTGGAGTTCCTGACTGCCCAGCAGCTTGGTGACAACCTGCAGCACTTCCTGCTTCACTCTATCGCCATGGTAACAGAAGACACGCCCACAGAGGACGCCCTCGCTGCCACGCGTCACTTCCTGCGCTGCCTCGGTCGCTACGGCAACACGCCATTCCTGTTTCCTGTCTACGGCCTCGGAGAGATACCCCAGTGTTTCTGTAGGTAAGAACCTGTCTGTCTCTCTGTCTACCTGTCTACCTGTCTGTCTCTCTGTCTACCTGTCTGTCTGTCTGTCTGTCTCTCTGTCTCTCTACCTGCCCTGGGTCTCTGTGTCTCATTAGAGCAGAGCATGAATATTAATGAGGAGGGTGTCGCCCAGGGCTGAGCTCATTTACATATTATATGATCCTCAGCGGATATTACTGCTCAGCTGAGACACACACACACACACACACACACACACACACACACAGTGTTAGTGTGTCAGGTTACTGAATGTAATTTAAAGATGTTCTGATCAATATTTTATATATTTTAAGTGTCTCTGTTGCTGTGTGTCTGTTTAAAGTCATTTTTATTTAATATGTTTTATATTATATTAAATATTATGATATGTGACGGATGTCAACATTTTTATCCTTACTTAAAAAGTAAAAATAATCTGTTTCAAACCCTAATTTTGACATAAAAAATGTCATTTTTACCTTTTTAATTAGAAAGTAATTTTAATTGTAATATGTGTATCACAGAATAATTTAAATAGAAGTCATTTTTTAATTTATAAAGTCAGACGTTCTATTTTGTTTCTCAAATTCTGAAAATGTTAAAATAATTGCATTTCAATCAAAAACATAATTTAAACTTTAAGCATCTTTTCATTGAGTACAATTTGTCTTTAGTAATATCTCACAATCGTTACTTAAATTAATCAAATTATACTATTTATTTTTATTTTTATTGTTGATGATCTTTATATTTATTTTCTCCCCTTTGTTTAGATTATATTTATTCTATATTGATGTTATTTGTAAACTACACTTGTTAATACAGATGCTTTCTGCGGTCACGGTGCAGTTTCCCCATCGTGGGGCTTATCTTAAAAAATAAACATAATTTCAGTTTCACTGTTGAACATTTCCATTTAAACCCTGACCTAACCCTTAATAGGGCACTCATTGAAATACTTGCAAATTCCAAATTTCGACCCCAGAGAATATTGGAGGATATTACATACAGCCAGAATGTGTAAAAAAACATACGGATCAGGGGGAGGGGGGTCATATTTTGAGTAAAAAAAAAAAGTTAAAAATTAGTTTTTTTAACTTTTTTCTCGTAAATCTGACTTTTTTCGCGCAGATTTGCCACTTTAAATCTCTTAAATCTGTAACTTTTTTTTCTTGTAAATTTGCCACTTTAATCCAGTAAATTTGCAACTTTTTTCCCGGGTTTGTAATTTTATTCATATTTGGCCCTAATATGGCCTGTTTGTACGACTCTTTCTTGCAGATTTTTTTTCTAAATTTTTCATTTTTACTTTGGAGGTCCAGGTCAATAAAGTGAATATTATTATATTATTATCATACTGATTGGTAGTCTGATCTTTGCTGATTAGCTGGAAGAAATCCATGTGGTTCTACGACCAAACAGAGAGACATGGAGACCCAGTTCGATATCCACTGAAGTTACCAAATATAGTTCTTCACCTGATAAAGGGTTAACTTAAAAAGGCCCCAGAAAAAAGAATAAGTTTATCTTGTGTATTGGGTAGCGACTCTCTCCGTGTCTTGGTCTGCCCGGGGTGAGAGGTGGCGGGCGGCGGCGGGGATCCTCAGGAGGCTGAACGGCGCCGCTCTGTTGTGACTCCGTGGGGACTCTGAGTCACTGAGGGGAAGTCCGACCTTCTACGAGTCTCTGGGTGGCGTCCTGGGAAGAATACCGACTGAGGACTGTAGTTCCAAGACTCACATGGAGGAGATGATTAGCTTAGTAACACCCCAAAAAACACCAAGAAACAGTTTAGTTACACCATAAAAACACCAAGAAACAGTTTAGTTACACCCCAAAAACACCAAGAAACAGTTTAGTTACACCATAAAAACACCATGAAACAGTTTAGTTACACCCTAAAAACACCAAGAAACAGTTTAGTTACACCCTAAAAACACCAAGAAACAGTTTAGTTACACCCTAAAAACACCAAGAAACAGTTTAGTTACACCCTAAAAACACCATAAAACAGTTTAGTTACACCATAAAAACACAATGAAACAGTTTAATTACACCCTAAAAACACCAAGAAACAGTTTAGTTACACCCTAAAAACACCAAGAAACAGTTTAGTTACACCCTAAAAACACCAAGAAACAGTTTAGTTACACCCTAAAAAAACCAAGAAACAGTTTAGTAACACCATAAAAACACCAAGAAACAGTTTAGTTACACCATAAAAACACCATGAAACAGTTTAGTTACACCATAAAAACACCAAGAAACAGTTTAGTTACACCATAAAAACACCATGAAACAGTTTAGTTACACCATAAAAACACCAAGAAACAGTTTAGTGACACCCTAAAAACACCATAAAACACTTTAGTTACACCCTAAAAACACCAAGAAACAGTTTAGTTACACCATAAAAACACCAAGAAACAGTTTAGTTACACCATAAAAACACCAAGAAACAGTTTAGTTACACCCCAAAAACACCAAGAAACAGTTTAGTTGCACCCTAAAACACCAGGAAACAGTTTAATTACACCCTAAAAACACCATAAAACAGTTTAGTTACACCCTAAAACACCAAGAAACAGTTTAGTTACACCCTAAAAACACCATGAAACAGTTTAGTTACACCCTAAAACACCAAGAAACAGTTAAGTTACATACTAAAAACACCAAGAAACAGTTTAGTTTCACCCTAAAAACACCATGAAACAGTTTAGTTAAACCCTAAAAACACCATGAAACAGTTTA